>NC_084598.1:14631000-14723500 GCF_033807715.1 Cololabis saira
TCTCACACCACTAGTCCCCCTGGCGGGACGGGTCAGAGTCCAGTCTCACGCCATTACGATGAATTCAGGCCAATTTACCAAATAAATCCAATTTATTCATGATTCAGCATCCTCTAAATAAGTCACGCCCTGAATCTGGTAAACACCCAGCAGAGGACGAACTAAAGTAGCACACGCCATCATCGTTAGCCTAGATGTCCAAATGTACCGCCAGAAAATTTCAATTTGCTCTGCAGCTACGTCGAGCTACCATCCGATGGAGCTCATTAAATATCCCCACAAGTCTTGGGAGCCAATCAGATCAGTCTGTCCTTGTAAAGAGTCAGTGGGAAGTTTAAACCATGTAAATGCTGCAGCTGAGGAGCAACGGCCGCTTGAATCGGCGTAAAAAGATTCAGACTTTTTCCACGACTAGAGATTCAAAGTAACCAACAGCAGCTGAGAGTCAGCAGTCCTGGATCCTGGGAAGGCATGTTGGACACCAAGGTCCTCTGAGAAAACAAGGAGATTCAAGGTGCTTTACAGAGACATTAAAACATCACGTCGCAGAAATAAAAAGTATGATTTAAAGTTTAAACAAAGGGAAAGAAACAAAAACAACAGATAAAAACAGATAAGAAAAGTGGTTGCTCTGCTGTTGTTCTGCCGCTGCTCTGTGTTTGCTCTGAAGGTTGCTGAACAACATCTACGGACGCTTTAAGAGGAAATGATGCTGAGACAGATAATATTTTCAGGCACAAAGAGTGAAAAACCATAACGCAGAGCAAAATAACTTTTTTATTACTTTGCTTTTTAAAAATACATGAAGCAAGAGAGAGAATATATAGTAAAAGTACTTTAATTTAAAACGAATTTCACCCCAGAAAAAACAGCATAGACCACTAGATGATCTTTTAGCAACAGTGTGGTGAAATGAAACACAAGGTGATAGATCTCACGTCTGCACTGACGTCTGTCTGTGTGTCTGTCCTCACCTGCAGTCCAGGACCAGACGTGGAGACACCCTCAGGATGAGTGTGTGATTGTCAGGATTATTAAAGGTTGTGCAGCTTTAACAAAAGCATTTTTACCAAAGCTGCCGCAAGCTTTAATTATAGATAATGAATTTTTAATTAACCCTTAAAACCTTCAAATGTTATCCCGAGGACAAAAAAATCCCCCCTTACTGCTGAAAAAACATTATAAATTAGTTCTTGTTTCCACTTTTAAACAAGTCAGTCTTTTAAAAGTACTTTTTATTGAAATATTCAGATCATGTAATGATTATTTCTTCTGTATTTTAACCCTTAAAAGGCTGGTATGTTTCCATAACTTTCCAATTTAATGCAGAAACATAGACTTGAGGTCCTGATGACACAAACATTTCCATCTTCACAAAATATCATCATAAACTCATATTTACATTTTAAATTAGTCTGAAATATAGATGTCAAATAATAAATGATATTTGAAGTTTTAACCCTTTAACAGCCAGCATGTTTACACAACTCCTCATGAAGGAACTGAACAAATCACACAAATACAAGTAAAATATATATAATTATATATATAATATTTCAATGAGATTATTATTATTATTATTATTATTATTATTATTATTATTATTGTTATTATTGTTATCATCATCATTAAGACCTAAAATGGGTCAATGATTAGCAGCAGCTCTGTTTCTGATGCACCTTTATGATCTTTTTTGCAGATGAACTTCAATCATCTCGGTCCAAATGATGAATGATGATTTTTTTTACTGGGTTGTCAGAATTAAAGGGTTTCTTGTTCCCCCCCACTAAACACTGATAACCCTGCTGTGTTCTGAAAATACATTTTGTCTGGAAAGGTAAACTCTGCTGCTGTGGACGAGTGCAGCCCGACGGAGAGTCAGGAAGGAGAGCGAGAGTCCAGCTCAGGCAGCTGGTGCCGAGGTTGCAGATGGACAGACTGACGACCACCAAAATGAACGTCCCCTACGTGCTACTGCTCCTGGACCAAAACAAAGTTCTGTTTTTTACGGTTCTCGCTGCAGCCTGGGGAACCTGCATGAGCAAGAACCCAGACAACGAGCCGTCGGTTCTCTGTGTCTCTGCTGAGGTGAAGCGCTCAGAGATGAATCACCAATTGGTTTATGATTAAGAATGGATTGATGATGCGTGTGCATAAATCTCTTGGGGGGAGGGCTCCTAAACGCTCTGGAGGATCTGTGTGTGAGGAAACTGTGAAAAAGGCCAGATGTTTTACGGTCAACGCGCGAGCGTTGGTGACGCCGCGGGGTCACCCTGGTTCAGGTTGGGTGAGGAGCGGCCCTGCAGCGTCTCCAGTTGACGGATAATCCCTAATCCTGCATGTACGAATCTGCAGCTGTTCTGAAATCCTCTCAGCTGGAGATCCTGGGTCATGGTTCCAGGGTCAGGAGTCAAAGAGCTGTTTCTCTCAGCGCATAAACGGCAACAGCACGTCTGACTGACGGGTGGTGTTGTTGGTGTTATCGCGGCAGCTACCTGCCACATAATCATCCGCCCACATAACACTCATCTCTCCACCTCCTCCTGCCACCGAGCTGCTCTCGTGTGATACACAGACCTTCATGTTCACTTCACAGCCTTCTGGAGTCAACGTTTGCTTGCGTGTGTCGCAGCAAAGTCACCTGTTAAGATCCAGTTTTCAAAGGGGCCGAACTTCGATTGAGATGGACATGAATCTAACTACCTGTGCAGACGTGCACATATAAACCGTGCACACTGTTCTCCTGTTTTGTTGTGAAAGAGAATCAACCTGAAGAGTGTGTGCGTGAGTGTGCATGCGTGTGTGTTTTACTCCAAATATTGTGATTAGGGTGCCCAGCTCACATTTTAAGATCCATCTCCCAAAAGAAAAAATGTGTTGAACTGGTTAAGTGATTAGCGATAGCAGCATTAGCTTCTCTGCTTCTTGGCTAAATATATTTTTCTCTCAGTCATCATGTCTTCCGTGAGCACAAGTGTACAAGGAAACCAGATTTATAGAAGGCAGGTGGTTGAGAGACTACATGATCTGTAATGTAGAAGAAATAAAATCAGGTGAATTCACTGAACTGCAGCTAAGATCTTTGTTGTGGTACGTTGTGGTGGTTCTTTTTCATTCACTTTCTCCATGTGACGAGGCCCAGCATGTGTGCTTTTGCATGAGCAGTTAACCCCGCCCATCAGCAAGTCTCCAGGAATTCAACCAATCAGAAAACCCTTGAACCAAATCCATTCAGGAGGAGCCTCTCGCAGGGACACTGGGTCTTTGTCACACCAAGATGGGCGTGATTGAGCTCAGACGTGGGTTTAAACCAACCTTTACAGATATTGGTTGATGGCCGGCTGCAGGCTGCCTCAGGATGCCTCCCTAATGTTCAGATAACTCAACAACCTGACTCTCTGTCCATATGACTGACTGATGGGATGCAGTTCTTTGCACAAGGGCTTCTCTCAATTGAAGGACAGGAGATGTTTTCTGTAACTGCTAATATAAGAGTGACCTGGAGAAAGAAAGTGGTCGGATTATGTTTGGGCCATCAGATGCTATTTGTAGTAATGAGCCGAAACAAATGTACTGTAATTCAGCGTTAACTCAGTTATGGGGGGGCAGCCGGGCGCACAGCTCGTGTGCTTCTGGTCTCTGTCATGACAGTCCTCCTTTCCGTTTGAGAGGAAAAGGAAAAAAAGAGTGAGATGAGACGGAGGATGAAGTTGTGAAGGATTCGATTGTTTCAGAGGAAGAACGGCGCAGACTGAAGGAGGAGGCGGCCGTCTGTTCTTGCCCACGAAGAAAGAACTTCTGTGTGAGTGCAGCTTGCAAGAGGTTCCTAAACTCTGAATCTCAGTCCTGCAGGAAGTTCTGCATTTTTCTGTATATGAGGTCATCTGAAGGATGGTAGGAAAACATCCTTGATGACGTTCAAAATTCAAATCACTGGTAGCTTGTAGAGAGGTTGGTGCCCTGCTCCTCCAAGATATATATGTTTGAGTTTGAGAGATTGTGAGGATGAGAAGAATTTGATTTGACAGAATAAAATTTGGTATCAAACTCCAATTTTCAGTGTCAGTTCATGTAGCCGCTCAATTTACAAAGCATTGGATGTTAACGGCACTTCCTGCTGGAAGTTTGTCCACAGGAAGGTGGCCCCATGGGGGCAGGCTTCACCACCACACACCTCAAGACTTCCAGAAGTGTCCCTGCCGTGACCATGTGGTGATATCCCTAATCTACGGGAGGTTTATTGACTCCTCCATGACTAAATCAGAAGGATTTTTTGAATCGCTCTTTTTCTGATGCCTCACCGGGGACCATTTTTAATAGGAGACGTTACCAGGAGTGAGCAGCTCTGACAACGTTGTTCCTTAGATCTGCTTTGTCATGGAGAAGAGAGTTGACCCAAGAAGGCAAAGCTGATGATTTATCAGTGGATCTCAGTTCCTATGAATATCTGTGGTCACTAGTTGTGGGTAGCTAAGCCAAACCCTAACCCTATGAATATCTGTGGTCACTAGCTGTGGGTAGCTAAGCCAAACCCTAACCCTATGAATATCTGTGGTCACTATCTGTGGGTAGAAGCAGAAGGAGTGAATCTGCCAAGAGACCTCTTGGAAGGGTGTTTGGGCCAGTCCTTAAAAATAGAAGGGGGAGTTGAGAGTAGAATCAATGCTCCTCCACGTCTGGTCAGGTGCCTTCTCAGGGAGGTGTTTTATGTCCCTTTGGAATGAGGACGGACGCAAGACACGTTGGACAGATCTTACCTTTATGTTGGCTTAGGGACACCTTGATTTCCTCCTAGTGGAGCTTAAGGAGGGGGCTGAACAGAGGGAGGTATGGGGATGGATGGATGGATGGATGGATGGACGGACGGACGGACGGACGGACGGACGGACGGACGGACGGACGGACGGACGGATGGATGGAGCGAGCTCTATTTGAATATTCAGCAGCAATGAAGGACACCATAACAAACTGCTGTATAAAATGTCCTGGAGTATGTAGTAAGTCATTTTTAGTCAATGTCATGGCATATGTCACACTCAAACAAAAGCATGATAGGATTGATGAACATCACTATTCAAGACAATCAAGCAGCAAATGTCCGGGTCACAGCAGTCACACTACAGTACTTATTCATCAGTCATGTGTGTCTGCATTCTCTGGAAGATGTAAAGCACTTAAAAAGTGAGAGACGCTGCGGTTCTTCTTTGGTCCCAAGTCCTCGACAGACATCAACAACTCCAGACACAAGCAGCTGCTGTGAAGAAAAACCGGACAGCAGAAGAGGAGAGCGGGCCGTGAAGAGTCTCATTGTGTGTCTTCCAGCCCGTAATCAGACTGGAATCTGCGTAACGGGATATAAACACTCAAGTTCAGTCTTCACTGTGTGTGTGTGTGTGTGTGTGTGTGTGTGTGTGTGTGTGTGTGTGTGTGTGTGTGTGTGTGTGTGTGTGTGTGTGTGTGTGTGTGTGTGTGTGTGTGTGTGTGTGTGTGTGTGTGTGTGTGTGTGTGTGTGTGTGTGTGTGAGAGAGAGAGAGAGAGATAACTAGTATGAATTGAGAGTAACAGAAAGCACATGACTTCAATAAAACATAAAATTCCAGGAAAGGAGAAAGAGTAAGCAGGAGATGGAGGTGATATGAGATAACTCTGGAGGAGTGAGTGAGAACAGAGAGCGCGTCGCCACGGACGGGAGAGAGATGACCTCTGAATATTGATCAGTGTGTCCCGGTCATCAATAAGCTGATAGAGATCTGATAGGAGGCCGTCTGGATGCACAGACACACAGAGCAGCTGTGTGTGGCAATGCAGGTACTGCAGCGTTTCACAGATGAAAGCAAAACATGGGTCGTCTTCAGCCATCCATCCATCCATCCATCCATCCATCCATCCATCCATCCATCCATCCATCCCTCCATTCTTTAGTTTAATAGCAGCCCACATGACACTGTCTCCATCAATGAAACAATCACACAAAAAGAGCACTGTGAGAGACAAAAGGTAACCAGAACCACAGCTGGAGTAACCAAGTGCTCCTAACGTTTTATTCCCAAACAGCAACAACCATTTCTGCAGGGGTTTGAGTGTTGAGCATGCACAAAGTAATTGACGGATGTGTCGGTACCCTTCCATTACAAAAAGAAAAAAAAAACAATGGTCACTGAAATAACTTGTACTGACAAAAGTGAGAATAAGTACAAATATGCTGAACACTGACTGATGAATCAATGGCCTGAACAAATGAGTCGGTCGCCCCAGAAAAGAAATCACATCAACAACAGTGACATGTTAAACGGGAGTGTGTCCTAACGTCACAGGTCTCTTCAATCTTCTATTTAAAGGGTTATAACTCGTTGGTATTGTGGTGTCCACCTCACTGGACATGGACCAGAGAACGCAAAGGAGACAGTTGTCTGAGGAGATCTGAGAGAACTGTCTAGACCAGCATGTTAAAGGTGAAGACTAGAAGACTAGAAGATCATCCCTATGTTCACAGACACAAAAATGAGTCCTTCAAAGAAAAGAACACTAGATCTGCTGTGAAACCTGGAGGAAGCTCAGTTCTGTTCTGGACCTTCTTTGCTGCGTCTGGTACTGGGGGTCTTGAATCTGTGCAGGGACAATGAAGTCTCAAGACCACCAAAATGTTCTGGAGACAAATGTGATGTCCAGAGTCAGACAGCTTAGTCTCAGTCGCAGGTCACCGGTCCTGCAACAGGATAATGACCCAAAACACACAATCTGAACCACTCAGAGCCAAACACTGGACTGTTCTGAATTGTCCTTCTATGAGTCCTGATCTACATCATCTTGAACATCTGTGGAAACATCTGGAACCTGCAGCCTGGAGAAGAAACGCTTCAGACCTGAGACACCTGGGGATGTTTGTTCATGAGGACCAGAACACCTGTCTGTAGGTGGACATGTCCCACTGAGAGGACAATGATACCTGGACAGAAGTGACTATCAAGTTGAGAATCCTAGTATTTATGTACGGTATATTAGTTTGGTTATTCAAAGATTGTGTTTTCAGTAAATTGTGACTTATTGTTTCTTTTGTGAGTCTCAGGTTACGTCATTGGCCGTCGTAGGGTAACAAATCTTTCCAAATGTGTATGTTTGGTGCCTGAACCAGCTGCCCATGTGTCGTTTTTAACTTGGTGCCTCTTGGAAACAAGCTCCCATCTCTCCTCCTTAAGTGCGCTTGCAAACAGAATAGGTCTGATCCTCCTCTCTTTGCGTGCACACCTCCATCATCTGTCTGCAGCAGTTGCTTTGTCAGGTGAGGATTTTGTCGAACCCTGGTTTGGGCATGGCTCCGCCATTAACAGGCTGTAATGTCTGCTGATCCGCTACACCGTAGTCCCAGAGGACAGAAAGCTGCCGCTCACATGTGATGACGATCAAGATGAATGTCACGCGGCTCAACAGCGTGTGTGTGCGCTTGTGTGTGTGTTAGACGTAATCCTTGTACACTCTTTCCTCATTAGCACTGATGATGCTTCCCCACAGTCTTTTCTGACAATTAGAGCTGTTGGTAAAAAGCCACGCAGCTGCTAATTACTCCCTGTCTCTCTCACACACACACACACACACACACACACACACACACACACACACACACACGCACACACACACACACATACACACACACACACACACACCATCACCAGTGGGACCGCTGCAGACTGGTGTGGTGGGTGTGTGGTTTGGCTTTGTTCTGGATCTGTGTTTGTGTACGTTTTGTATCTGACCTGAGGACATGTCGGGTGTGTTGGGGGTGTGGGGGACGATGTGGATAGGAATGTAACACATCAACTGTGGCATATATGAACAGAACGACGGCAAGACGTAATGAGATACCGTTACAGAAGATCTGCGGTTGAGGCTGACATTTGTGTGTGAGCGAATGATTGATGCACACAAACTGCGGAAGTCAATTAGCCAGAATAGATTTGTGGTTTTCAGCAAAGAGAGAGAGAGAGAGAGCAGCTTGGAAGAAATAAAGAATGGAAAGGTCCTCATGACGTACTGGTGTAGGTATAGAGGTGGAGGGAGAGAGCAGTGGAGCACTTAAACAGTTTGCCTGAAGAACGGAGAAAAGTGTACGAATGCCAGTTTTCAAGAACAAGACTGATGTCCAGAGCCAAAGAAACTAGAGAGGCGTGAAGCTAAAGAGCCACAGAATGAAGATCTGGGAAAGAGTATTGGAAGTTAGTTTCAGGAAAATGGTTGCACATTGTGTGATTCCATGCCAAGACAGAGCACTCGTTCTGTGTTGCGTATGAGAATGCTGATGGAGGCGTACGGAGAAGGTCAGCAGGGTAGATTTAGAGACGAGTACAGAGTGCAAAGGGAGGTGGTGTTGCACGAGGATGTCCGCAGTCACTGAAGAATATGTCACACTCGTACAGGATGAGGTGCAGTAGGGGTAGCAGATGGGTTTCAGGTGGAAGTGGGACGACAGCAAGTGTTGAAGAGAAGCAGGCAGAATGGTGAGAGTTCAAGGAACAGAGATGCTACAAGATGGTAGTGAGACCAGTCAGTCTCCGTGGTTGCAGACAGCGGCAGCGACCAAGGGACAGGAGGCAGACCTGGATGGGCCAATGTGGAAGATTTAGTTTGTTAGTGACGAAGATGAAACCAGCAGATACAAGCAGGAATAATAAAGACTGGTAGAAGGATGCTGACAATGGGAAAGCAGGTTTTAAGATATTGTAGTGGAGTTTGTTTGAATGTTGTTATTGTTTTCTTTTGCAGTTGTGTATCTAACACGTTCACGTGCTTTGACAGTTGTTTAATCAGTTAAGATTTCTTACACCTGGCAGGGGCGGGTCCCAGAACACTTGCTTGAAGGTCAGGAGGAGAAGAGTCGTTAGAATGACCAAAAACATGAGGGACAACCATTTAGTCTGCAGCCACTGTCAGGATGGACGAGCTGGACGTAGGCAGGAGAACTCATGCAGAAATGATGGACCTGGTCAGACAGTTGTTGGGCCACGGGTCGGCACCTCTGCCCAGGCCTGGGCAGGACTTCTTCCTGGCTACATGTGACACAGGTGATAAATCATTGAGTAGTTTGATCAACGCTGCTGTGGAATGTATTAAAACATCAGGAATCCTCTGATCTGCAGATATTTGCTGGCTTGTTAAATGGGCCGAGTCGAGGCAATCTCTTCTTCTCCTGGAGTGGTGAACAAGCTGCCTTCGGTGGCATTCTGTGGACAGACGAACCCGAGAGTCCAGCCAGTACCTCTCCCCTCTCAGGCAAGTAAGAATTGATCCCTGTAAACGATGAATGTCAGCTGGGAGCTGCGAGTGATGAACGACCAGCAACGTCTCCTAAAATAAAATGTCAAGCTTATCAAACGGTTCCTGCCGCAGGTGGAAGATTTTCTCCCAGATTTATGACTGGAGTTTCTCGATATTACAAGTTAATCTCGTTTACAGTAATGATCCATCTGAAGTGGAAGTGATCAAAACCAGATTCTGCTGACAGGAGAAATGTGCTTTAGATGAAGCAGCAGCTCTTTAATGAGGTCGCTTTAAAACTGCACTCCTGCTTTGGCCTCTTCAGCGCTCGTCTTATTTGTGTTTGTCTTCAGTTGCTGCGCGTCTCGTAAATCCTGCAGGGATGCCGTCCTATAGTGGTAAGAAAAACCTTTTTCTGAAATTAACTGGTAAGTGCATATGCTTAAGTTGATGAAACACCAGCTGTTATAAATATTACCAGCGTTGGAGGGAAGGGAAGGTGAACCCTGGAGTTGACGTCCAACTGAAGCTCGGAGAGCTTAATAAGATTTTGAGTGTCTCTGGAACAGAGGTGGAGTTTCTGTTTCTGAAATCATCACTGCTCAGTTTACCGTTGTTGTCCTGCGGCATCAGCCGAGGTCTACCGAGCTCCAGCTGGTAGCGGTCCAGGTCCTGAGGTAGCAAAACAAGCCCAGATCCTGACACTCCCTCTGACCTGCTTCGCCACCAGAAGGATGTTTTCCTGTTGGTGAACCACGCCCTTTCAGCTCCATGCACAAGAGTCTTTTCCCCCCAAAAATTAAGTTTAATTACATGAGTTCTCAAAACCTTTTCCCAGTAGTCTTCTCAAACTGGTCCAGAAGTGAACCGACTGCATTCGTAGGCGGTTTGTCTGACTGGTGGCTGCTGAAATACTCTGCGGTGACTTTCTGTCAGTCACAGTGGCTCTACGCCACTCGGCCAAATTCATTTCATTAATTGGACTCCAGGTGTGTAAACTAATGACTCCAATTAACTTCTGTTGAAGTAATTAGTCTGAGGGTCACTCGGTCTTCCCTCCAGCGCTGTGAATGTTAAATGGTTGTGTTCAATAAAGACACAAAATCATTTTAAGCACGCGTCATTTGCCTGTTGTGGTTTAGATAAAGATAACATTTCATGGCGAATTAATTAACTATATGCAGAAACTAGCTTATTCTAAGGGGTTCACATACTTTTTCTTGCCATTGTGTCTGCAGCTGCTCTTATCTACTGTCTTGTAGATTTCTGCCATTGCTTAACAAAAGACCCCCCCCCCCATCTGTTTTGTTTCCTAAGGCAGAGAAGAGGAACTGATTTGAAGCAGGACTGTAAGACCCGTCTTTGTGTGTTTGTCAGCCACAGATTACACCTGTCACTCAACATGCTCCGCCATCGAAGGTGATGAAGACCAGCAGAGACGGGGGTGATGGATGCATCCCGTCAGCCTCCCGACCTTCTGCCGGGGAGCAGAACTTTGGGTCGACCTGCTACACGCGAACACAGCAATGCACTGAACAGCAGAACTTCAGCAGAAAACGAGTGCAAAAGAAGCACCACATGAAGAAGGGAAAATCTCATTTATATGGAGATTAAAAAAGAGAGGGAGAAGGAGGGAACTTAGTTTAATACAGAGACAAGGAGAAAGAGGAGACAAAAGATAAGGACAGCAGGAGATTTGGGTCGGGAGAAATGGATTGTTGGAACAAGGAGGAGATAAGAACGGGATAAAGGACAAACAAGGAGAAAGAAAGGAGGTGTTAGGATGAGAAAAAAAGCAACTAAAGATGGTTAGTAGAAAGAAAATGAGAGGAGGAGGGTAAAAATCTGGAAACTCAATTTAAGTTTGTTTTATCTACTTTTTATCTTAAAGTTCAGGTGGATTAGTCGTTTGTTACTGCTCTGAATACGCCGGCGGCGTGAACGAGCCGCACTGGCGTAAGCTGAACGCTCACCTGGCAGCTGACTGCAACCCAGACGGATGCTGACAGGGGACTGCGTCCGTTGCATCAGTCTTCCTGTTGGGACTCTGTGAAACTCAGAGGCGAGACATGGGCTCAGATGGTCCATTTTCCAGACCCGTGGACGTTGCTGAGATGCGAGGAAACATCTTCAAGAGATCCTGCTATGGGAAATGTTAAACACAGATTGTTAAACAGAATTTGGATCAACCCAGGCTACAGCAAGTGGCAGTTCTCGCAAGGCTAGTGACAATTTAGTTCAGAGAGACACAATAATGCGTTTTAAAAATTATTATATTATAAAACGGGAAATTTACAGGAAAATGCTAATCCGAGAGTACGGTGGGACAGATGAATAAAATACGATAGTTTCCCGGCCAAAACGGGAGACTTGACAGGTATGACAAGAACCATCAAATCCTGGCCTGAGGACGCCTCACAGCAGCTGCAGGACTGTTTTGACAGGACTAAAGATTAGTAATACAGCAACCCTTGTTTTAGACGAGCATGAGGTGAGGTGCACAATGCGGGCCGTCAACCCAAGGAAGGCTGCTGAACCCGATGGCGTCCCTGGACGTGTCCTGAAAGACTGCACTGATCAACTGACTGGTGTCTTTACCAGGATCTTCAACCAGTCCCTGGCCCTGTTGACGGTTCCATCCTGCCCGAAATCCTCCACCATAGTCCCCCTACCCAAGAAACTTCATATCTGAGTGCCGGCTGGTGGCACTCACCCCGTGGTGATGAAGTGTTTTGAAAAACTAGTACCAAGTCACATCACAGCACTTCTCCCTCCTGGCTTTGATCCCCATCAGTTTGCCCACAGAGCCAATAGATCCACAGAGTACGCTGTAACCTCAGCCCTCCATGCTGCTCCGTCACACCTGGAGCAGCAGGGGGGGCTATTTGTGGACTACAGTTCTGCTTTTAATACCATCCTCCCTAACAGACTGGTTGACAACTAGGTGACATGGGTCTCCCTCACTCCACCTGCATGTGGAATAAGAGCTTCCTGACTGGTCGACAGCAGAGAGTGAGGGTGGGGAAACACACATCCACCCCCCTCAGCCTCGGTACTGGGTCTCCACAGGGCTGTGTGTTGAACCCCCTGCTCTATTCTCTATACACACATGATTGCACCTCTGCCCATCACCGTAACACCATTGTGAAGTTTGCAAATGATACCACAGTGGTGGGGCTCATCTCAGGAGGTGATGAGTCCGCCTACAGGGGTGAGGTGGAGCGGCTGTCAGTGTGGTGCAGGGAGAACAATCTGCTCCTCAACACCTCAAGGACAAAAGAGCTCATAATAGACTACAGGAAGAAAAAATGGACCTTACACCACTACACCACTACATCGGGGGAGACTGTGTGGAGAGGGTAGCTGATTTCCGTTTCCCGGGGGTCCATATTGAGCAAGGCCTCATGTGGAACCTGAACACCTTTGGGCTGACAAAAAAGGCCCAGCACAGACTGTACTTCCCGAGGGAAGTACAATATCAAGGACAAACTGGTGGTGTCTTTCTACAAGTGCTCAGTAGAGAGTATACTGACGTCCTGTATCTGTGTGTGGTATACCAGTAGCACAGTTGCTCAAAGGAAGGCTCTACAAAGGGTTGTGAATACAGCCCAAAACATTATGGGCTGCCCTCTCCCCTCACTGGAGGACTTGCACAACAACCACTTTATTAAAAAGGCAAAACAGATCACAAAGGACACTTTTTGCCTTGGACATTCTCTGTTTGCACTGTTGCCCTCAGGTAGACGGTACAGAGCAGTAAAAACAAGAACAGTGAGACAGTTTTTATCCTACAACTGCCCACAAAACTCAATCTATCAAAAACAAACTGTAACTGATATGAGGGATTGTGTGCATGTGTACGCTATTTTTAATTATTTATTGGTTTTAATCAATTATTTGTTTTATTTTGTCTTGTGTGTAAGTGTTTTGTTTACTTTATTATGTATCTGTTTGTTTTTTAGCACTGACTCATGGCACCTTTAATTTCATTGTTACATAACAATGACAGAACAAAGATCTAATCTAATCTAATCTCTTCTCTGCCCAGTTTTGATCCTGATGCAACTTTTTGGTTCAGAGATATATTCATGTTCTGGGAAGACTATCCTACACGTCTGTGAGACTGTTTGACTTCCTGTCGTCGATAGTCCGGGGTTTTCTAGATTCCTTTTAACGTGTGAATGTGCCGTCAGACGGATGAAACAAGGACATGTACAGGTACACATGCTCTGGGAGCGGTAACGTTCTGCCTGGCTGAAGAGCTTTCCGGTGGGATAATTAACCACTCACCGTGAATTCATTATAGCACCGATTGGACATTTATGTTGCCATAGTTACCGACATCCATCCCTGCCCGGCACTTTTTCCATTCACTGATGTCAGACCCCAGAGGGAACACAACTTGGACCAGACACACACATGCGCACACACATACACACATGTTCATATTCTGGATTGTTGAGCCTAAAGGTTGTTGCTTAGCAACAGTTAATTTGAAGTCAGCCAATGTTGACAGTGTTACTCTGATCTGCATTTAAAGTTAACGCTGCTGTCTACAACTTCTGGAGTGCAAAGTTTGAAAGCAACTGTACGCCCACATACGCCCAAAACATTTACAAATCACAGCGTTGTTTTTAATTTACATTTTACAGAGAGTGGGTTTAGTGGGCGTACAGTTGGCGTCTGCACAGGTAACAGTTGCTCTTGATCAGCAGCATCCCTGTTGCTACGAGGTTAAACAGAACGGAATGAACATATATGGTTTTATAGACGCAGTGAAAAGAAAACATTGTGGTAGATTTTGATTTTTTTGACATCTCGCTACAAAGATTCATATCTTACGGACCATAGTGACTTTTTTTTTTTTTAAAGAGATTAGCAACTTTTTCAGGTGTCATTGAATGCTTTTGTAGACTTGCAGGCTCGTATCATTCTCACTCTTCTCAGTGAGCAGCCAGTGCTGCTATTGGCCCCTCCCCCAGCAGTCACGACAGGAGACGTTTGCGTCTCGACTGCCAAAAATCTCACACCTGCGAATCCAAAGCTGGCTGGCTTTTTCTTTTCTGTGTATTACCAAAGTATGGCATTGGTACTGGGTATCCGCCGATACTCAAAATCAAATGATTCGGACTCTGGAGCAAACAACTGTGACTGGGACATCCCTGGTTGTAAATATTGCCACTGCAGCCACTTTCATGAACGGCATCTCTTTTATCTTGCAAAGTTTTCAAACCCCATAGTCAATCTTACATTCTAGGGTTCTGCAACATTTACGTAAAAGTGGGCCACCAATTTTGCTCCATGGGTGTTTCCATACTGGCCCAAGCAAGAGAGAAAAATCCGGCAAACAAATGTACTTTCATACACAAAACCAGCATTCCAGAACCAAAGGGTGACTTAACAAAGGAATAAAAAAAAGCTTAGCAGAGGACACGATGCCCTCAGCTTTCTTCATATTGTTATAAGACTGTCACGGCCCTTTTAAAAGGGTGTGTGTGAGCGTCCGTGCTCAATTGTGCATGAGAGGAGCGTGGACGAGGGAATGACGGTGTGTGTGCAACTGTTGTGTGGAGAAGCTGACCGTGAAGATTTAAACCGGGTCGTCCTCACCAGCTGGAAGTGTACAGGTATTCCGGTCTTTGAAGTTTTAAAAACCATGTATACACCTTAGTCAGACTGTAGTCAAACCGAACTGGAGTTCCTGAAATTGAGTGTTATTGTCCTCCTTATATGTCTGATTCCAATCCGCCACGTTTGTTTACTTATTGTTCTAAATTACCGTAAGAATGCCAACGCGAAAGGGCGTGTAGCAATGGGATGAGCTCCAACAGAACTCTGTGACCCTGGATAGGATAATGTAGCTATGGATGGATGGACGGACGGACGGACGGACGGACGGACGGAACGCAAATCACAGACTGTCTGGGAAACAATTACACACTGTTATTTGCAATAAATGATAGACTTTGCTTTCTGGTAAAATGGTCAAAGATTCCACCAAATAGCCAGAGGTATTATGTCCCGAGGAAGTAGCACCAGTCAAGGCATTTTTGACAAACTAATAGCAGGAATTTCCCTGGAGTTTTAACCACTGTCCTTTCATTGAAACATTCGACTTCTCTGAATTGCAACAGAGCTGATGACTCTCTTGTGACAGACTTCAACCACCACTGATTGAGTCAGACCAACAGAAACATACCAGCTGGTCGGGTCCCAGAGTCTCCTTCTACTGTCCTCCTCTGTTTGTGGAAGCAAACAGAAACACAAGCTGAGATTCATATTTATTTTGTATTTGTTTTTTTTTGGGGGGGGGGGGGACTTCTTGGGTTTACAGCATCTGCTTTGAGGGTATGGACATCGTGAGGAGAGGGAAGTGATAGATAACCATCACTTTGTTCCAAATTCAGTTCAATTCAGATTCAAACACAACATTTGGATGACCTTGGGTGGAGTCGGCTGCTCCTGTTGGACCCACCGTGACAGCACCTGAATCCCACCAGACCTCTGAGGGTTTTTACCCACAAAGCCGAGTTTGTATTTGATGAAACACAACTCCATCTAAACTCCCATCCTCCTGCTCACCAATCCATCAATTCAGTCAGTTCATCCCTCCACCTTCACCCATCTGTCCATCCCTCCATCCATCAGCTGCCCGTTTAACTGCTCTCATGCATGCTCCGTCTCTTTTGTGGAGTTAATGACCCTCTCCCCCTCGTTTCCCATGTCTGTGTGTGTGTGTGTGTGTGTGTGTGTGTGTGTGTGGTCTGACTAATGTCTGGTGTGTGTGTGTGTGTTTGTGTGTGTGGTCTGACTAATGTCTGGTGTGTGTGTCAGGGCCTGACAGGCCTCTTAAGATGGGAGGCAGTGAAAAAGAAAAGAGAGAGGGAGAGAGAGAGAGAGTGCACAGTATTCATGGATTCTATGTGCGTGCGTGCGTGCGTGCGTGCGTGCGTGCGTGCGTGCGTGCGTGCGTGCGTGCGTGCGTGCGTGCGTGCGTGCGTGCGTGCGTGCGTGCGTGCGTGCGTGCGTGCGTGCGTGCGTGCGTGCGTGCGTGCGTGCGTGCGTGAGAGAAAGGAGTCATACAACCGTTAACATCTGACACCAGCAGTCCGGAAACTTTATTGATCCAGAATCAGTGAGACACTTTTAAGTTTGAGGAGATTTTATGTTTGTAAATAATACAAAAATGTTTGTCAAAATAATACAAAATCCATGAAATCTGTCGAGCTGAGGAAACTTTTCTTCCATCAGTTTAAAAGGGTTAGATTTACCAGAACCTGCAGTTCGGCTGCCTGGACCTTCTGTCGCTTGTCTTTGTTCTGATTTTCAGATCCGACTCCTTCTTATTCTTCTCCGATTCTGAGACGCTGACGTGTTCATGTCCATCTTGATCCAAGAGAAACTCAACTGTTTGCAGATGCACTTTCTACGCTGTAGCGTAGATCAACCGGGAAACCGAGCCCTTTGCCTTTCACCCAGTTCTCTGAGCCGTCTGCTGGGGACGGGGTCGGGAGTCGAGCTCGCCCCTCAATAACTCGGGTCAGGTCTGATGAAGCAGGAGGACGGGGCCCGGCCGGGATTTAATGATGACGAGACGAGGAGGTACACGAGCTGCTCATCCTCAGAGCCCAGAATGCCATAAATTGTCACATTACAGTTAAAAGCAACCGGCGGACCATACTGCCTCGGCCGGGGAGGCGTTAACCCACCTGTTGGAAAGCCCTGCCCTTCGTTGGTGTTGGGAACTCCTTCAGCGTGAAACCCTGGTCCCTCCATTTTAACTCCCTTAAAGTTAAAAGTTAAAATCATTTTGGCTGAGAACACAATGTAGACATCCAGGTTGATCTTCTGTTGGATCTGCAAATTAATCTGAAGCAGACGTTGAGATATAGATTAGGAGTTTTAATCTGTATCCCTTCTGGGATGAATAAAGTATTTTTGGACTTGAATGGGCGTCGTTCATCCTCCCTGGAGACCCGGGGTCAGTCTTAAAAGCAGTTCATGCCCTTTGTTTTACATGTTTTAGGAATAAACTGATAAGATCTCCCCTTGTGTTTCTGTGGAGCTGAAAAATGCAGATGTCTGAGTTCTAGTCCCTGTGGAACTGATGCTCAGCAGACATTGGCTCGTGAGCGTTTGAGGGGCGGGGCTTACCCATGGGTCGATGCTCATTACCTAACATTTCACGCTTGGCTGCTAAAAACTGTAAGACTGTCAGAGGTTTCCACTCGCAGAAGCCGACAGGATCTACAGCACCTTCTGGACGTGTTTAGATATTGTGGCCATAAAGGTTTTAAGTCTCCCACTCGGCTCTTAGTCCTGCAGAAGCATTAGAAAACATACCTTTTCAGGTTTAAGTCTCCTGTTCTAGAGCTGATTTAAGTCTGCAGATGAATGTTTGCTGTTAAATCTGATCTATGCCTTTCTCCACTTTGTGCTAAAAACAACAAATAAACAAACAAATAAAAAAGTATTTTAAAGCTGCAGCTCCAAAGGTCCAGTACCCATGCAGTGTTTCTGTGTGTGTGTGTGTGTGTGTGTGTGTGTGTGTGTGTGTGTGTGTGTGTGTGTGTGTGTGTGTGTGTGTGTGTGTGTGTGTGTGTGTGTGTGTGTGTGTGTGTGTGTGTGTGTGTGTGTGTGTGTGTGTGTGTGTGTGTGTTGGCCCTGGTCCTGTATTAATCCTGTTCAGTCTGACATTAAGTGTCGTTCAGGTTGAGAAATGAATTACCCTGCAGGGCGGGTAGCACGCCCATTCATCACCATCTCTCTCTCTCTCTCTCTCTCTCTCACACACACACACACACACACACACACACACACACACACACACACACACACACACACACACACACACACACACACACACACACACACACAGCATTGTCCTGACATTATGTTGCAGCAGCAGCCACTGGTCTTCTACAGCTTTCCAGCACATAGCAGCCTGGATGAATGGATCTTTCTAGGGGCAGAACTTCTCTCTTTTATAGATTTGAATGCAGCAATGAAATGCCGCAGCATGAATTTCCCTCTCCGTGCTCCTAAAACACATCTGCAGGGAATGAACGACAGGCCGGAAACGTGATATTTCTGTCACGTTAGGAGCGGAACCGCATTAAAGTGGCGGCTGAGAGGCCGGCAGGTAAGGAAACACAATCATCTCCATACACACGAGGCCACTGCGCCGCTGCTGCAAGTAATCGGAGAACACGAGGTGAATCCAAAAGCAGGACAGTAAAAACCAGAGCGAGGCCAGCGGGACAAGAGGATGATGTATTGACAGAGGACCTGGCAGTGAGCAGCAGGAACTAGAGTATAAATACTGAGCGCGGCGGTCAGGAGAGCAGGAGCAGGTGAGCTCGTTAGGGAGGCGAGGAGTCAGGAAGACGAGGGGGGAACCAAAGGAAAAGAAATAAAGGACAACGTAAAAAGCACAGACCATGATGCCTCAGATAAACTTAATGTTCCTTCTGACGAATGAAAAGCCGACCTTTCAGTTTAACCAAGTATCCTTTCATAAACAAATGTTTGGCCGCTACGACCAACCCGAAGCGGATGGAATCAGAGCGCAATAAAAAAGTCACGCAGGCAGATTTGTGGCTGGTCTCGCCGGGGTTCTGACCCGGCGTCCAGTTGTGACGTGGCGTCAGAAAATCACATGACCTTGATCTGACTTCATTGTTGCCTCAAGAGATATCACATAAACCACTGGACGTCTCTTTGTGTTATTTTTGTCTTCATAAGCTGTCCGTACGGTCCTCATGGTCTTTACCTGAAACTGTTCACACTGCAGATCCGTCAGGTGTAAGCCCTCACCGGCCACGCGTCTTGTTGTTTGTACGCCTGTCCAGCCTCCAGGGTCAAAGCTGTACCTGCCAGCTGTTGACGAAGTTCGTGCAGGAGCGCTGCGCTACGAGCCAGAGATGAGCTATTTTGAGAAGCACTGCGTCGCGGCTGAAGTCCACAGCACAGGGCCATTTGTCTCCGTGTCGATAGTATTGACGGGGCGGGGGCCCGCAGGGAGCCTCAAGAGAAAATCAGCACTGCACAGTAAACAGGATTTATGTCCAAACTGTTTTCTAGCTGGACTGAAAAGCTGCAGTATCGAATGCGGACACGCTCAGTGATTTATTCTGTTTAAGTTAGCCGCCCTGGACCCGTAATTACTTTCTTTCCCCTCTTTTATTTAACAACATTAAACCTGTAGATGGTCTGTGGGGTGTTCAGAGTCGGCTGGGCTCTTCAGCTGATTCATGATGTTCTAGAGATGTTGCAGTCCAAAGACACTGGAATACCAACGATTACAGCTGGAACCCAGAAAAAACAGCTTTTATTTGTTCCTACAATGAATTTTACTTTTGATTCTTTGAGACGTGCATGATGTTTTCTGTGTTTCTTTCCCATGAACTTCATAGTTTTAATATATATTTTGGTTTCAGGCCTCTAACATCATCCACCACCATCCTCACTCTACCTCCGACCCCCAACCTTCAATTCAATTCAATTTTATCTATATAACGTCTATTACAACAGAAGTTGTCTCTAGGATCTTTCCAGAGACCAGAACATGACCCCCGAGCAATTATTACATAAACATAACATAAAAAATGGCAGGTAAAAAACTCCCCTTTAGGAGGGAAGAAACTTGAGCATAAGACGGGGACCCTCCTGCCAGAGGCCAGCTGGGCAGAGCAGGAAAAGAGAGAATGAAGCAAAGCTAACACTGGAGAAACGTGGTCTCTCTTGTTGATTCCTGTCAGCAATTGCGCTGCTGCATTTTGGATCAGCTGGAGGATATTCAGCAAATTACTTGGACATCCTGCAAATAATACATTACTAATCCAGCCTAGAAGATACAAATGCATGAATTAGTTTTTCCGCATCACTCTGCGAGAGGATGTTCCTAATCTTTGCGATATTATGGAGATGGAAAAACGCTGTTTTACAAACCTGATTAAAATGCTGTTTAAACAACAAATCCTCGATTCCTCACTCTACCTCCGACCCCAACCTTCCTCACTCTACCTCTGACCCCCGACCTTCCCCTCTCTACCTCCGACCCCAACCTTCCCCTCTCTACCTCCGACCCCAACCTTCCTCACTCTACCTCTGACCCCCGACCTTCCCCTCTCTACCTCCGACCCCAACCTTCCCCTCTCTACCTCCGACCCCCGACCTTCCTCTCTCTACCTCCGACCCCAACCTTCCCCTCTCTACCTCTGACCCCCAACCTTCCCCTCTCTACCTCCGACCCCCGACCTTCCCCTCTCTACCTCCGACCCCAACCTTCCCCTCTCTACCTCTGACCCCAACCTTCCTCTCTCTACCTCCGACCCCCTACCTTCCCCTCTCTACCTCCGACCCCAACCTTCCCCTCTCTACCTCTGACCCCCAACCTTCCTCACTCTACCTCCGACCCCCGACCTTCCCCTCTCTACCTCTGACCCCAACCTTCCCCTCTCTACCTCTGACCCCCGACCTTCCTCGCTCTACCTCTCACCCCAACCTTCCCCTCTCCACCTCCGACCCCCGACCTTCCCCTCTCTACCTCCGACCCCCGACCTTCCCCTCTCTACCTCCGACCCCCGACCTTCCTCGCTCTACCTCTGACCCCAACCTTGCCCTCTCTACCTCTGACCCCCGACCTTCCTCGCTCTACCTCTGACCCCAACCTTCCCCTCTCTACCTCTGACCCCAACCTTCCTCTCTCTACCTCCGACCCCCGACCTTACCCTCTCTACCTCTGACACCCGACCTTCCTCGCTCTACCTCCGACCCCCGACCTTCCTCTCTCTACCTCTGACCCCAACCTTCCCCTCTCTACCTCTGACCCCAACCTTCCCCTCTCTACCTCCGACCCCCGACCTTCCTCTCTCTACCTCTGACCCCAACCTTCCCCTCTCTACCTCTGACCCCAACCTTCCCCCCTCTACCTCTGACCCCCGACCATCCTCTCTCTACCTCCGACCTTCCTCTCTCCACCTCTGACCCCAACCTTCCTCTCTCTACCTCCGACCTTCCTCGCTCTACCTCCGACCCCCGACCTTCCCCTCTCTACCTCTGACGTTTATCTCTCTACCTCCGACCCCGACCTACTTCCCTCTACCTCTGACCTTCCTCGCTCTACCTCAGACCTTCCCCTCTCTACCTCCAATCCCCGACCTTCCCCTCTCTACCTCTGACGTTCCTCTCTCTACCTCTGACCCCGACCTTCCTCGCTCTACCTCTGACCCCAACCTTCCCCTCTCTACCTCTGACCCCAACCTTCCCCTCTCTACCTCTGACCCCAACCTTCCCCTCTCTACCTCTGACCCCAACCTTCCCCTCTCTACCTCTGACCCCAACCTTCCTCTCTCTACCTCCGATCGCCGACCTTCCTCTCTCTACCTCCGACCCCAACCTTCCCCTCTCTACCTCCGACCCCAACCTTCCCCTCTCTACCTCTGACCCCAACCTTCCTCACTCTACCTCCGACCCCAACCTTCCTCGCTCTACCTCTGACCCCAACCTTCGACTCTCTACATCTGACCCCAACCTTCCTCGCTCTACCTCTGACCCCAACCTTCGACTCTCTACCTCCGACCCCAACTTTCCCCTCTCTACCTCTGACCCCAACCTTCCTCGCTCTACCTCTGACCCCAACCTTCGACTCTCTACCTCCGACCCCAACCTTCCCCTCTCTACCTCTGACCCCAACCTTCCTCACTCTACCTCCGACCCCAACCTTCCCCTCTCTACCTCCGACCCCAACCTTCCCCTCTCTACCTCCGACCCCAACCTTCCCCTCTCTACCTCTGACCCCAACCTTCCTCACTCTACCTCCGACCCCAACCTTCCTCACTCTACCTCTGACCCCAACCTTCCCCTCTCTACCTCTGACCCCAACCTTCCTTGCTCTACCTCTGACCCCCGACCTTCCTCTCTCTACCTCCGACCCCCGACCTTCCTCTCTCTACCTCCGACCTTCCTCGCTCTACCTCTGACCCCCGACCTTCCTCTCTCTACCTCCGACCCCCGACCTTCCTCTCTCTACCTCCGACCTTCCTCGCTCTACCTCTGACCCCCAACCTTCCTCTCTCTACCTCTGACCCCAACCTTCCTCACTCTACCTCTGACGCCAACCTTCCCCTCTCTACCTCTGACCCCAACCTTCCTTGCTCTACCTCTGACCCCCGACCTTCCTCTCTCTACCTCCGACCCCCGACCTTCCTCTCTCTACCTCCGACCTTCCTCGCTCTACCTCTGACCCCCGACCTTCCTCTCTTTACCTCCGACCCCCGACCTTCCCCTCTCTACCTCCGACCTTCCCCTCTCTACCTCTGACCCCAACCTTCCTCTCTCTACCTCCGACCTTCCTCGCTCTACCTCTGACCCCCGACCTTCCTCTCTCTACCTCCGACCCCCGACCTTCCCCTCTCTACCTCCGACCTTCCCCTCTCTACCTCTGACCCCAACCTTCCTCTCTCTACCTCCGACCTTCCTCGCTCTACCTCTGACCCCCGACCTTCCTCTCTCTACCTCCAACCCCCGACCTTCCCCTCTCTACCTCCGACCTTCCCCTCTCTACCTCTGACCCCAACCTTCCTCTCTCTACCTCCGACCTTCCTCGCTCTACCTCTGACCCCCGACCTTCCTCTCTCTACCTCCGACCCCCGACCTTCCCCTCTCTACCTCTGACCTTCCTCTCTCTACCTCTGACCTTCCTCTCTCTACCTCCGACCTTCCCCTCTCTACCTCTGACGTTCCTCTCTCTACATCCGACCCCGACCTTCCTCTCTCTACCTCTGACTTTCCTTGCTCTACCTCAGACCTTCCCCTCTCTACCTCTGACGTTTATCTCTCTACCTCTGACCCCGACCTTCTTCCCTCTACCTCAGACCTTCCCCTCTCTACCTCCAATCCCCGACCTTCCTCACTCTACCTCTGACCCCCGACCTTCCCCTCTCTACCTCTGACGTTCCTCTCTCTACCTCTGACCCCGACCTTCCTCGCTCTACCTCCGACCTTCCTCGCTCTACCCCTGAACTTCCTCTCTCTACCTCCGACCCCGACCTTCCTCGCTCTACCTCAGACCTTCCCCTCTCTACCTCCGACGCCGATCTTCCTCTCTCTACCTCCGACCCCCGACCTTCCTCTCTCTACCGCCGACCTTCCTCTCTCTACCTCTGACTCCCGACCTTCCTCTCTCTACCTCCGACCCCCGACCTTCCTCTCTCTACCTCCGACCTTCCTCTCTCTACCTCCAACCACTGGGGACGTCCAAGTGGGAACTGGTGTGGTCCGTGACACGTAAACAGTCGCAGGTCTCAGACCCACTCTGAAGGTGCCCTGAGAGCACCCGCACTTCGATCAGGAACCATGTTGCACATGCAACATCCTGAGTGCACGTGAAGCTGGTGGTATGCGTCAGGAGGTTGTGTGCATGCGTTTGTCTGTCGTTTGACTGCGTGCGATCTCGAGGCCTGAACATGCACTGCAGCAGTGGATGGCAGCAGTTCAGCTGGAGCAAAGCTGACTGTCAGGAAAACACACTGCTGAGTCAATAAACTGTACGTCTGTTGATTTAATGACCATTTTTCTCTGCAAATGTCTCAAGGCTGGACAACTGCTTACCCAGGATGCTTTATTGCTTCAAGTCCCAGACGGGAGGCGTGTGTGTGTCGTGTTTCATCTGTTCTGGTTGTTTTGGTCTGGTGTTGCTGGTTGTTGTTTGTTGGGTCTCTTGACCGTGACTGTCACAGAAGTTCGTCCAAAGCCACATGACCTAGTAGAGAATGGGGCGGCGTTTCAGTCTGACCAACAGCGTTCTCACGCTTGAAAGCGATTCATGTGTTTGTCATTTTCAGAAATGAGCAGTGTGATGTGATTCATTTAGTAAAACAGAATCTTCAGAGGACATCTGGGGATCTTCACATTTAATCACATCATGTCTCCGGAGGACGCTCTCCTCGCGTTTCCCGGCTCGCGGGACTCACTGAAACAGAGACTGTGGACTCCATTCAGAGCGTGATGCTAATGGCTGAAATATTTCGAAGTCAAAGGACTCTGTGAAAACATGCCAGGCTCTCAGCTCCGTCAAGGACACGAAACAGCAGCCCCATTATGGAGAGCAGAAGAAGAAAGAGGCCGGTTTCTGTTTGAGTGGGAGCTGAAGTTTGTGCACTGGTGTCCTGCAGGAGGACCGAGAGAAACCTTGGAAGGAGAAAAGGACTGAAGGAGTTTTGATATCATTTATAAGGGAGGAGATTAGTATATTGTACAAGTTCTGTAAAACATAATTCAGCTTAACTAGAACATGATTGTTTTTTAAACAATTGAGTAAGGATGCTGGCGGGAGCGTTAAAGAAAGACTCAAAAGTTCCCCTTCTTGTGGTCAGAAGGACGTTGTGTTCCCCGCAGGACTCTTCGGGGGTGACGGTTCAGCTAATGTTTCTCTGTGGAAACGCCAACATTCAGCTTCCTTCGAGCATACGCCTTTGTGCAACGCGTAGAAAATATGTCCTGTGGAAAAGCTAATTTCACAAAACTCACGTCTCACTAAAAAAAAAAATGTTTCCCCGTGGATGAGATAATTTCCCGCGAGGAGTCACCAAGTCACATGATGAACCCGTGAGAATCACATGACATCCCAAAAACCCAACGTGCACGTGGAGGTAGAGGTTTTCCAGGGATTCGTTCAGGGATCCAGGTTCTCATGGGCCACCGTGTTCCCAACAACCCGGGTCCTTCAGGTCTGATTCATTGAAATCAGTTGTGTTGGAGCAGACATATGGTTAAGACATGCAGACCCCACATTTGACTTTTATCAACGTTTTGAATATCGCTTAAATTTTGTACTAAAATTGTACATTCTTTTACAACTACACATGTAGATTGATCTCCAATTCATAGAAGGTTTTATGGATGGATGGATGGATGGATGGATGGATGGATGGATGGATGGATGGATGGATGGATGGATGGATGGATGGATGGATGGATGGATGGATGGATAGATTGCGACCAAGGTCCATCTCCAGTTCTGAGACGCTGAGTTTGAACCCCCACTCCCGGCATGTCGAGCAGCTTTGACCTGCTGAACTCATCAACATGCTATTTTGATGTTTGGAAAACACATTTAAAGTTTCATTTAGTGGATTCAGATTTGCCGTTGAACGTGACTGTGTTTGCGTGGTGTTCAGAGGAGAGGGCATGAGTGGACTTCTTGTTCGGATGAAACTCAGCACCCGTCTCCCTCCCCCTCCCCCTCTGTTCGCTCCATTTAACTGAAGCCACCGGCTACATGAATACCCATGAACGGCCAGGACCTCTGCCAGCAGCTCCATTACAATCTGCACTCCGCCTCCCCTTGGCTTTCCCTCCCTCTGTTTGGTCTTCATCGTACTGTTTTCTTCCTCCTCCTCATCTGTTGCTCCAGATCTAGCTTGACCTCTCCCGTCCTGTGCCAGAACTGGATGGATGCTGAACTCTGAGGTCCAGTCAGGTCTGGTCCTAAAGACGCGTGTTTTATGTATCAGGACATAATAAAGTCCTTTCCACTTTTGCTTCTACAATGTTTTCAGCTCATCCCTCCACTTTTTGTTAGCCAGTTAGGCCACTTTAGACCAGGTCCCCATTGAAAACCACAATGCTCAGCCTGGACAAACCCGGACTGGGTGCTCATATGAAAACAAATAGAAAAAGAGTACGGAGCGAGAGCTGAAGGGTGGATAGGTTCGGTCTCCGTGCTGATGAAAACACTGAAGCTGAAGTCGGAAGTTTTCTCCAGCAAGATTTGGTCTTGAATGGCGATTTTGACGTGTCCCCAAGTCTGTATTTCCATCTGGCCCAAACTGGCCGGAACTGGCTCACACAACACGCGATCCATGTTACATGTTGTCCAGACGCAGCACCTGCCAGCCGTCACTGAGGCAGAAGAGCCAGACGGGGCCCAGATTAGGCCCAAATGTCTGTTCTCTGGAGACGCTGTGGTAAGTATACTGAGTTCAGCTGGAAGTGAGTCCATCACAGAAGTTGCCAAACACAAAGTTCCTTGAATAACCACCAGCGGCCCAGGCAGAGTCAGCTCCAACTAGATTAATCAGGGTTGGAGGCAGAGTCAGATCCAACTAGATTACTCAAAATTGGAGGCGGAGTCAAATCGTACTAGATTAATCAGGGTTGGAGGTTGAGTCAGATCCTATTAGATTAATCAGGGTTGGAGGCAGAGTCAGATCCAACTAGATTACTCAAAATTGGAGGCGGAGTCAAATCGTACTAGATTAATCAGGGTTGGAGGTGGAGTCAGATCCTATTAGATTAATCAGGGTTGGGGGTGGAGTCAGATCTGCTAGATTAATCAGGGTTGGAGGCGGAGTCAGATCCAACTAGATTACTCAAAATTGGAGGTGGAGTCAGATCTGCTAGATTAATCAGGGTTGGAGGTGGAGTCAGATCTGCTAGATTAATCAGGGTTGGAGGTGGAGTCAGATCTGCTAGATTAATCAGGGTTGGAGGTGGAGTCAGATCCTATTAGATTAATCAGGGTTGGAGGCGGACTCAGATCTGCTAGATTAATCAGGGTTGGGGGTGGAGTCTGATCCTATTAGATTAATCAGGGTTGGAGGCGGAGTCAGATCTGCTAGATTAATCAGGGTTGGAGGTGGAGTCAGATCTGCTAGATTACTCAAAATTGGAGGCAGAGTCAGATCGTACTAATCAGGGTTAGGTCTGAGTCTCACGGTACGTCCGCAATGCCATACTAAACAGTATATACTCAAAAAGTGTACTTAAGTTTGGCACACTTTTGAGTAAATATCAGTAGTATGCATTAATTCGGACGTACTACTCAGAGCCACACGGCACTTCCTGCCGTTGGGAGGGGGAGTTGTCACAGCAGCAGTAGCAGCACCGCTCCGCTCTTTCCCATTTATCCTGGCCCAAACAAGATGACATTATATAATATTATTATATATGAATATTATAATATTAATATTATATAATAATATTATTATACTTAATATTATACTTATGACATATACGTATCTGCGCAGCACTTAGCAACCAAACACCGCTGCATTGCATTGTGGGAAGTTTCTGCTTAGCTAGTGTCCATCAATCCATACTAATAAATTTCTCCGGAATGAGTATGGATAGCGCATACTATTGAGTACGTACTAATGTTTCGGACGCAGTAACAAATCTCACAGTTTTTGCTACTCATTAGTGTGTAAGTATGGGATTTCGGACGCAGCCTCAGGTTCTCTGACAGCGGTGATGGTGGCATCAGGATGGATGTCTTCAGAACTCAGAAGTTTGTGAATGTTATGTTTCCTCATCGATACAAAGCCCACTCTCCCATCCACCTCGTCCCGACCACACACTGGGGGAGGCTCTTGAATTCCTCTCCTATATATATATATATTTTTTTAATTTGCATTTTTTAGAAAATAAAAGGACAACAACAGAATAAAATAAATAACAAAACACTCACACATTAAAAAAAATAAAACAAAATAAAACAAAATTAAAAATATTATACATATTTATCACTTTGTCAATTCATATAAGATTTCATTCAGAGGTTACCCTATATACACTACATGGACAGAAGTGTAGACATATTCGGAGACGACATACACAAAAATCGTGTTATGGGTCATTAGGGCTATTATTTGTTGTGTACCTCACCCATTTTTCCCATCTTTCTTCAAAAATATAAACTTGATTTCTAAGTGTCATTGTTATTTTTTCCATTCCATATATGTAATTTAGAAGATCCTTCCATTTAGAATTAATTAAATTATCATCCTTTAACCAATTTCTTGTAATTTTTTTTAATTAATGCTACTCTTAAAACTAAAAACAAGTGAGTATCTTTCCTCTTAATTTTTTTCTGTTTTTTTTCCCCAAGTAATAACACCAGTGGACTTTTATCAAAAGAAACAACAACAATATTCTCCAATTCTCTGACAGAGTTTCGCCAAAATTCACTTATGACCAAAAATACATGACTGTGGTGTGCTATCTGCTCCCCGCATTTTCTCCAACAATTTGAAGTTAGATCACATTTGTACTTACTTTGAATTTGGGGTGTCATGAATATCTAATCAAAATCTTCCATGCAAACTCCTTCCAATAATTTGAATGAGTTGTTTCGTATATGTTTCTACACATTTGTTCCCAATCAACAGAAGAAATATTACAAAGAAGTTAATTCTCCCATCTATTTTAAACATTAAGATCAATTTGCTTAGCTTTCCTGTCCTGTGTATTATGTCCCGTTGTCCCCTCCGCTGCCTGGAGGGGGAGGAACTCCGCAGCTCCCTATTGGCTCGGGCAGAGGGCAAAGTCCCACCTTCTCCAGCCTCATTTATGCTTCTGCGTTGAATCCACGGCGTACGGTGCCCGTCGCCGCGTACCTTACGCCGTAAGCTCTGCGTCGGTGTAACGCAGAACCACAAATCAGCCTCCCCTCTCTCTCTCCGTGGCCGAGAGAGGAGGAGGAGGAGGAGGGAGAGTGAAAGTGGAGAGGCTGGCGGGTTGGACGTGTTGCAACAGATGGCCTCAGCGGCGGCGGCGGCTGCACCGAGGAGCCCTGGGACGCAGTCAGGCCGAGACTGAGAGGAAACGCAGGGAGGGAGGGAGGAAGGGAGGGAGGGGAGTCGGAAAGTCAGAGCTGTGGAAGAGATCAGGACTTCTTCCTCTCCTTCGTCTGCACTTTTTTCCCCCTCCAGACAGAAGACAAACATGTCAGTGTGAGCAGAAGTTTGCTGGATTTGTCAGGAGGAGCAACAGTTGTCCGGAGGAGCCCGGTTCTCCTCCAGGGGTCGGGGAGGAGAGCAGGGAGGAGAACAC
This sequence comes from Cololabis saira, assembly GCF_033807715.1. NCBI lineage: Eukaryota > Metazoa > Chordata > Actinopteri > Beloniformes > Belonidae > Cololabis > Cololabis saira. The sequence goes on from NC_084598.1 coordinate 14,660,086, forward strand.
CTGCCGACAGACAGCAGCGGGAGGTTGGTTTTCTGCTCTACTTCTCTGCGCGGAGCTCGTTAGTGCGTTAGTGCGCTCCGGCCGTGACGTCACGCCCAACTTCCACTTGTCGCATTTCGGTTGTTTGGGATTCACCTGTGTTCTTATGTGTGTGTGTGTGTGTGTGTGTGTGTGTGTGTGTGTGTGTGTGCTGCTTCCTGATTTCCGAGCACGTGGGAGTGTGATTGAGCTGCGACACACCGATGTGAGGGAGGGAGGGAGGAGAGAAGGGTGAGAGGAGGGAGGGAGGAGTGATGGGGTGAGAGGAGGGAGGGAGGAGAGAAGGGTGAGAGGAGGGAGGGAGGAGTGATGGGGTGAGAGGAGGGAGGGAGGAGTGATGGGGTGAGAGGAGGGAGGGAGGAGAGAAGGGTGAGAGGAGGGAGGGAGGAGTGATGGGGTGAGAGGAGGGAGGGAGGATAGAAGGGTGAGAGGAGGGAGGGAGGAGTGATGGGGTGAGAGGAGGGAGGGAGGGAGGGAGGAGAAAAGGGGTAAGAGGAGGAAATGAGGAGAGAAGGGGGAGAGGAGGGAGGAAGCAAGGAGAGAAGGGGGGTGAGGAGGGAGGAAACAAGGAGAGAAGGGGTGAGTGGAGGGATGAATGATGGGGTGAGAGAAGTGATGGGGGAGAGGAGGGAGGAAACAAGGAGAGAAGAGGTGAATGGAGGGAGGGGGGAACTAGGAGAGAAGGGGGTGAGTGCAAGAAGGAAACAAGGACACAAGGAGTGAGAGGAGGGAGGGAGGAAACAAGGAGAGAAGGGGTGTGTGGAGGGAGGAGTGATGGGGTGAGAGGAGGGAGAAAGCAAGGAGAGAAGGGGTGAGAGGAGGGAGGGAGGAGAGAAGGGGTGAGAGGAGGGATGGAGGAGTGATGGGGTGAGAGGAGGGAGGGAGGAGTGATGGGGTGAGAGGAGGGAGAAAGCAAGGAGAGAAGGGGTGAGTGGAGGGAGGGAGGAAATAAGGACACAAGGGGTGAGTGGAGGGAGGAAACAAAGAGATGAATGGAGGGAGGGGAGGAAGGAAGGGAGGGAGGATGCTCCACCCAGTTCTCTCTTTCTAATAATATTTTGTTCCATTTTTCCTGACAACATAAAACAAGTGGAAGAGAAGAAGCATAAGAACATGAAATGTGTGAAGACTGAGGAGGACGAAGTCTGACGTGTCCCAGAAAGCTTTTCTATGAAGTTCCAGAGAAAGTCTCCGTCCATGTCCCTCTTTGAGGGACAAACCACCTCCGACCAACACGACGGAGTGAACGAATTGTTACGTCCGATCAGGACCGACCCGCTCAGTTCTGGGTGTTGAGCACCGATCGTGCCGTGTCCACCTTAGCAGCGTCCACCTTAGCAACGACCCACCTTAACTGCGTCCTACCTTAGCAACATCCACCTTAGCAACATCCACCTTAGCAGCGACCCATCTTAGCAGCGACCCTCACCTCGTGATTCATAGACCTCAGCACAGAACTTCAACCGGTACGTGAGGGCATGGAGACCGCAGTGTTCTCTTTGTGTGGAGTTGACAAAAGCGATTTTCGCGGGTGAAACTGTTAGCTTTGTGCAGGAAGTGCTGCCTCCGCTGGGTTAATGTTGCCTCCGTAGTGTGTGGTTTCCAGTCAGTTCAACTCTGGATACATTGTTAATTTGCTACTTGTAGAAAACACTTTCCTTCAAGCTGTTTTTTAAAGTTAGACCTGCAACTGAAATTGTGAACTTGAATTTGAGTGCAGGTAGTGGCGGGTGGATGCTGTGCCCTCTCACGGGTCCAGTTTTAGCCTCCCAGTCTTTGCTCCCCTCATGACTCTGCGCATGCTCAGTAGGATGGTGCTGATTTAAGTGTTGTGTTCATGCTGCAGCCCAATGTTTTGGGTGTGTGATGTATGGACTGACAGGCTGGTACCGTGTGGTACCGGTCAGCAGAAACTGCAGACTTTTGACTTAGTCACAGAAGTGTTGAGTGGGATTTGAAACATTCACCTGGTTGTTTGGCAGCGACTTTCATCAACAAAAAAAACACACATGCACATAACACATTAATGTATTTCCTTTTAACTGTTCTCATAAAGGATTAAAGAAGGACAGTACAGTCTCAATCCTGTTTCATAGCAGCTGGTTAAGGGTCTGGTTTAGGTCCACCCCTCATGTGGGGCGGACCTTATTTGAGATCTGTTGCCCAGCTTTGTGGTAGCTGCTTCCACAGTACAGCACATCAAGCAGGATGTGGAGTTGTGGTTGGAGGTAAAGATGGAGAAACTGATCTGGATCTGTGATGTCACCAAACCCTGTAAGTTCCAACATAACGATGTCATCAAAAACATGATAACAGGATAATGGATAAGAACAGTGTATTATGTTGTTAGAGGCTTGCGGTGCAACGATTCGTTTTTTTATTTGTAATAAAAATATTCAATTGTCGACTGTTGTCTGGAAAAAACAAACAGTCAACCGAGTGAGGCATCTCCTTCCGTCCTATCTCTGCTGACAATATGGAGGTGGCCGATGCAACAGCAGGCGCAAACCCCCTCACTTCCCCATTGTTGTTACCCAAGTTTGGTTGCAGTTCGTCGACTGGCCGCTAGAGGGAGCAACAGCGAGTCCGTCTCCATCCACCTCCACGTTAAAGTGTCCAACTTTAGAGCAGAAATAAACATGTTTATAGTCTGGTTTAAAACGGTTTCATTTCACACCCATGACGACTCTGAGGGGGACGCTATCGGTCCCCCGTATGAAACTGACCAGAACTCACCCTCATTGTGTCCCACAACATCCTGTCCATTGTCCAGATCTGTCTCCCCACGTCTCCTGTAACTCTTCATTTAGGGGTCTTGGTCTGTCCCTGTGGGTGTCCTCTCTTGTTGGGTACATGTGGAGGCTTCAGGACCAGGGATTTCCTCTTTGAGCCTTTTCTTCGTGTATTTTGTTCAACAATGAAACGAAAACTGGAGCAGCTGCAGGGCAGCCGGCCTCAGTGTCACGTGTGCAGTGATGACACTGTGACCTGCAGCCACCTCTCATCCCCACCGTCCTCCGACCTTCTCTCCGCGCCTCTGAGGTCCCTGTGACATTATGCTTTGCAACTCGTCATCAGCTGGGTCATGTGACGGATTGAAACATGTCAGATGACACCATCTGATCTGTGACATAAACGTTAATAACAGATGCATGTTTGTGTGTAAAATATCCCAGAGGCTTCTGCACTGGGTGGTTGCTAAACTCATTCATCTGCTATTTACGTACACAGTTAGCAGAAGTTAGCGCCACCTTTCTTAATCCATAATCTTAGTGTTTGGCAAATGCGACTTCGAACGCACAACAACGTACCGTGTTTGTCCACTCTACACTCTATTTATTCAACAAAAACGAGGCCAAAAAAAAATAATCATGTGGTCAATCCTAAGGACCTCGTTCCTTAGGGTTTTAAGAAAGTAGGTTGCACCGTCGGCACTGATGAACTGATCACCAGACTTCCACAAAAGCTACTGTGTGTGTTAACACAAGGCAAAGAGAGACAGACATCAGCAGTGGTCTTAGAGAAGAACTGAGGCTGCACCTCAATCTGAAAAGGGTTATGAAGATGGTTGTAGCGGCTTGTCTGATACCATTTAGCAGAGGCTGCCGGCTTTAGATCACCTTTCCTTCCTGGTACTGGACATGAGCAGGAGGGTTGGGCTGTCTTTGAACGGAGGGATGGCGTTTGGTTGTCGTTCCTCTGGAGCTCTGATCAGGACGTGTCTCCACTCTCAAGACAACCTTGTGTGCAGTCTGAGCTAAAGTCTGCACCAGGTTCTTCTCTTGAGCAGTAGAGAAACATCCAGTTTTCTCTGAACCTGATCCCAGGTCCCTGCTGTTGGGACTGAAGTGGCCTGATTCTGGTTAACACCGGAGGAGTTGTTGTTTCAGGAAAAACCCACAAAGTCAATACCTTTCATGTGTGGAAAGTACTGGACTTGGTTCTGGCTCGGAACCTGCTGCAGTGACATCATCATCATCATCATCAGCTGATCCTGCTCCGGTCTGAGGTAGACGCCATGGCAACACAGCCGGGCGACCTTTGAACTCTTAACACTTGAACACATTCTCGCAAAAGGAACATTTGGCTGTTTTCGAAACAGCATCTGTACTGACTCCAAGTGGGTTCTGGTTCTGAAACCCGGGCCTTGAAGCATCGGAGCGTGCGTTTGTGTCTGTGTGTGCACACTTGACTTAGTGGGGACCGCCTGAGCTCAGCTTTGAGTCATGATGGAGGATTTAACAATGATGCTTGAGGCTGATGGTCCCAGGCCGAGCAAACGTCCCGCTTGGGTTCTGTGAGCAACAACCTCGGCCCACCCTGATCTGAGAATGTGTGACATCTGATCAGCTCCAGGAAAACCTGACACGTGGAGCTTCTGAAGGCCCGACTGGAGCGGATATCAGTCCCTGACACGGTGTAACTGAAGGTGGTCTTGGAAAGTTATTATTAATAATTATTTATTATTATTTATCTTAAGCTTACTTTTAGTTTCTCCTGTTTTTATTTTTTTCCAGCATCAGTTGTAAATTATGTTAACCTTTCCAGAATATCCAGTTGTTTAGCCAGATGTGTGGCGCTGTATTAGCATTTTCCACACTTTCACCATTTGATTTTTGTTAAATTTTCAAACAGTTCCAAGACTGGATTCCAGTGGAAGTTTGACATTTCCTGGAAGTTTTTTTTGCCCCTTTTGCAATTCAAATAAAGGAAATTTGATTCTTGTTCCTCACACACCTCAGAATACACGATTCTGCTGTCATGTAGCTTTGCTCTTTATATTTTATGGAACAGGGCTGGTCCTGGGATTTTGGTGGCCTCAAAAACACTCCAAGTGCAAACACCAAATAGCGCACACACTGCTTACAACTGATTGAACAGACGGACTACTGAATTATTAACAAATCTTTATTTGGAAATTTGAATTAAGGGACGGGTTCGTGATATGATAAGTTGAACTGAGCCCCAGTCGGACCCTTTGGATCATGTGCCCCCTCCATTAGCAGTTTGGCCCTAAATAACGGTATAGAGCGTTTTTTTTTTCCAGAAGCGAAATGCATTTTTTAAAACAGAAGACAAAGGCTGAATAGAAATATGGCTTATCATTCTTTAATTAAAAGTTTGTAAGTAAAGTCCCAGATTTTATTCACATGTTGGACTGTTACATGGCGGCTACAGTCACACGCACAGCTGCATTCTCAATTATGACGGCTGTACTCTCAATTATGACGGCTGTATTTTCATTTTTGACGGCTGTATTTTCATTTTTGACGGCTGTATTCTCATTTTTGATATGATCCATGTGACCTTGAACCTGCCCTTTAACCTGTAATCTCAGAAACACTCCTGATGGGACTTGACCTTCCACCCATGTGGACTTCCTGCGGTGGAGTCGTTGATCCACCGCAGGAATTGGAGTAGGAAACAATTTCAGGAGCTGAGTTTCATGAGTAGACGTAAATGGCTTTTAGTGACGACCGTGTGTGTGTGTGTGTGTGTGTGTGTGTGTGTGTGTGTGTGTGTGTGTGTGTGTGTGTGTGTGTGTGTGTGTGTGTGTGTGTGTGTGTGTGTTGGGCTAGTGGGTCCACGTGTGGCGATGTAGCAGGAGCTCTTCTGTTCCATATAAACACACAATTTCCACACAGTCAGTGAAGCAGTTCACCGCGTGTGTGTGTGGTAGTAATTTAGATTCCTCTCAGCATTATCATTTAATTCGCTCCCTTGCTGAAAGTAAAAACCGGTCCACACTGAGACGGCAGCAGGTTTACATCAGCTCGCCGCATAACAACATGCAGGATTTACAACGACGGACTGGCGGCGTGCACGGCTTCTGCACCTGGAGGGACCTGGAGATGAACTGAGGGGTTGTGCAGCAGCGGAAACTTGATTCAGAGCTGGAGTCGAGTCAAAAACAACAAATATGATCAGTTTTGATGTGTTATATCTAATGTAGCGGTCTTGGTCGTACCGGTCTTGGAGCGGGACCAAGAAGGGCAGCCCTCCTCATTTGCATAACGAGACAGAAATGCATGAGGTAAAGTAGAAAGAGGAAACGAGGGAATGTAAAAACAAGGAATAGACGTAGAAGGAAAAGGAAAAACAACATATATACGTATCTGCTTTTATTTTTAATGATGTCAGTTTTGGTCCTCCGTGGTTGAGGAGACTCAAACCTCCTCATCTGGGTTGACCGACAGGAAACCACGAATCCAGAAGCCGAAGCGTGAAAGCGTTTCCTGGACGTAAATGTAATAACATGAAACAGCGTGAGGTTTGTTTTTCTGTGGCATCGCTGACCGCGCAGCCTCTCAGCTGACATCATGGAGTGTTGTCGTCTGAACGTATGTCGATTAAAGAAAAAAAAGCAGCAGCTTTGTTTTTTTTTTTGTTTTTTAACTGATGAATAAAGGCCGACTGCGGCAGATTGATTCACTCGACGGCAGCACCAGCACTCGGCGTTCAGAACTGCTGCTTCTCAATGTTCTCAGTTGCCATGGTGATGGTTGCTGACGTAAAAGGTGCTAGTGGTGCTAACGTGTTTTTGAAAAGTTTGTACTTCTAAGGTGAAGTTTGACAGTAGTTTCACCGAAAAAGGCTCTTCAAAAAAGTCCTCATTAATGATAAAAATGAAAGTGGTGCTCAGTTTAAAAAAAAAAAACTCCATCTGGAAGCTGAGCCTCAGAGACCCGCAGGAACTCGGCCTGATTAGCCCGGAGGTGTCGAGGAGATTCTGATGAAGTCTCCGGAGATGCTCCGGAAGCATCAGGTAAAATGATCAAAGAAAAAGCCTTCACTTGGGTTCTGGGCCGAGGAAAAGCGCACCCCTCAGATACGATGTGCCGCGTGTCTGAAGGTCAGAGCTCAAACATCAAACAACGAGACTTTTATGAAGTCCACCTGCAGCATCTGCAGGTACGCCCCCCCCCCCCCAACCCATCCTCAAAGCTGCCAGGGTTCTGCAACACTGGATACAGATTACTTTCTTTTCCCCTCCAGAGATCGGTATCACTTTGATCTGCCAGTACTGGTGCATCGATACTTGTGTCAGTACTGACACACATTGGTATTGATACGTGTGTCCACATTGGTTATTGTTATTTACAGAGAGGCCTGTAATTTTCATCACAGGTATATCTCAACTATGAGAGACAGAATGGGGGAAAGAATCCAGGAAATCACATTGTAGGATTTTTACTGAATTAATTGGTAAATTCCTCGGTAAAATAAGTATTTGGTCACCTACAAACAAGATTTCTGGCTTTCACAGACCTGTAACTTCTTCTTTAAGAGGCTCCTCTGTCCTCCACTTGTTACCTGTATTAATGGCACCTGTTTTAACTGGTTATCAGTATAAAAGACACCTGTCCACAACCTCAAACAGTCACACTCCAAACTCTAAACTTGCAGGACGTTGGAAAGTTTGTGATTTGCCAGAAAAGTGAAACTCTGAAGGTTTTCATCTCCGCTACATTGCCAGGTGTCTTTCTGTCCCGAAGGTTCCACGACCCCATGATGTGTCCACTTTCTTAATGAGGCTGTGAGAACACACTGGTGAGAACACAGCAGTGAACATAGTTTAGGAGTCAGGAGCTTGGTGTTGGAGATGCAGTGAGCGCTCCAGCCTCCAGGAGGATGTTCAGAGACATTGGTAGCCCGGACTCTTTTGCACGCATGCCGCAGTCTAGTCTCCAAGGTTGTTCCCATCGGGACTTTTCATCAGTGTACCACAAATCTCTTGGTAAATCTCCTGCACCCTTGTGGTCCTCCTAACGGCGTTCCAGTGAGACACAGAGTCAGTCAGCTGAACTTTGAGGCTCTGACCAGCTCTGAGGGGTGTTTGGCCTCCTCGCACCATCACATGAAGAGGCCTCTCCTCCCGCCCTTCTTCTGGGGCTGAACTGATGAAATTGGTAATCGTTAGCGACTGCAGCTTGAGAGTGGCTGACCTTCAGGGAGAGAGGCGAGGGGGAAGATGGAGGCAGGCGGAGGGGTGGGGGGGGGCAGCAGAGGTTTTAGTTTTTAATGAATGTGAATTGTTCATGGAGCAGGTTTCAGGCATGATGCTCCTGCAGCAGCTGTGGAGTCAAACTAACAGCAGACCTGAAACAGTAATTGTCCTGTAGGACACATGCAAATGCTGTCAAAAACGTTCTCATCGTATCTTGTTCTTTCTTATAAACGTTCATTGGCAGCCGGAGGATTTAAAGCAAACCAAAGAAAAAGCATTTTCTATTGTGTCCTTGTTCCTTTCTATTCAGAATAATTCTACATAACCAAATGAGACAGACTGATAAATAAATAAAACGGCCACTGAATAACAAACCACCCGCTGTTGAGCAAAGCCATGGAGAAATCCAGTCATGTGGAAGAGTTGTTCCTCCTCCGTTTTATTGTGAAAAGAGACCCATTTAATATCATCTGATCATAGTTGGTATCAGTGTTGGGAGAATCGAAGCTGCCATGGCAACAAGATGTAACTTCTTTCAGCAGCAGATGTTTCCTCCAGTAGGTGTTTCCTCCAGTAGGTGTTTCCTTCAGTGTCTCATTTTTGATGAGGAGTTCAGGTCCGTTCTTTCCAACATTTGTTCAGTTCATCAAGGTTTTTGGACTTTCACTTCTACACATCTTTCTGAAAACATTTCAGTTTGGTCCATATTGATGATAGCATCATGCAGTTTCTGCAGATTGGTTGGGTTCACATTAATAATGTGAATCTCCTGTTCCACCATATCCCAAAGGTGCTCTATTGGATTGAGATCTGGTGACTGTGGAGGCCATTTGAGTTCAGTGAACTCATAGTGATGTCCAAGAAACCAGATGATTCGTGTTTATGACACGGTGCGTTATCCTGCTGGAAGTAGCCATCAGAAGATGGTACACTGTGGTCATAAAGGGATGGACATGGTCAGCAACAAAACTCAGGTAGGCTGTGGTGCTGACACGATGCTCAATTGGTACTAATGGGCCCAAAGTGTGCCAGGACAATATCCCCCACCCCATGACACCACCACCACCAGCCTGAACTGTTGATACAAGGCAGGATGGATCCAGCTTTCATGTTATTGACGCCAAATTCTGACCCGACCATCCGAATGTCGCAGCAGAAATTCATCAGACCAGGCAACTTTTTTCCAATCTTCTGTTGTCCAATCTTGCTGAACGTGTGTGAATTGTAGCCATGGCATCAACAAGGCATTTGCGCCCACTGAACTGACGCTCACTGGATCATTTCTGAAATACTCAGACCAGCCCGTCTGGCACCAACAACTATGCAACGTTCAAAGTCACTTGAATCACCTTTCTTCCCCGTTCTGATGCTCGGTTAGAACTGCAGCAGATCATCTTGACCATGTCTACATGCCTAAATGCATTGAGTTGCTGCCATGTGATTGGATGATTAGAAATGTGCGTTAACCGGCAGTTGGACATGTGTACCTAATTAAGTGGCTGGTGTGTGTGTGTGTGTGTGTGTGTGTGTGTGTGTGTGTGTGTGTGTGTGTGTGTGTGTGTGTGTGTGTGTGTGTGTGTGTGTGTGTGTGTGTGTGTGTGTGTGTGTGTGTGTGTGTGTGTGTGTGTATATATTCTGCTGCTGATTTACTTCTGTGTTTGGGATCTTTGTCAGATGACCCAGTTTTGTCCCACATGTCCTTACTTTTGTCTCTAGAAGAGGATTTCAAGGTCGACTCAATGACGGTTCAAAGGTCCAAATCAACACCCCTCCTCCTCGACAGGGGCTGTGATGTGATTGTGCTGATAAGCTGTGTTTGGCTTTTGATAATCATTCTGCTGGATTCCAACTGGACCTATTTATTCTCCATGTGATCTCTCGTGCGATGATGGAACCAAAGAATAAATGTCGACACCCTGGTCCCCCCAGATCCTGATGAGCAGTGTGATCGATGTGTTGTCACCAGATGGTGCGGCATCTTACATCGTGACTTAAAGCATAAAAGGACTAAAAACCCTCAGAAATTTTTTTCAGGAACACAGCAAGACTAGAAACAGAGATGCCAGGAAAATGAAGCAACAGTGAAATCAAGGCACCGCTGTCTGCAGCTAACTGTTGATGCAGCGAGCACCTGATGAAGTCTCTTGGTGGATTAATGACGCTGTCTGATGTGCAGCAAGCTGATAAAATTGTTGCACTGGGAGTAAATGGCAAATGGTCAAGATATTTACTCTAGCGGCGGCCAAGAGAGCTGCTGATATTTTAATGGGTGTAGGCGCAGCTCTGTTCAGATGTGGAGATGTACAGTCCGGACAGCCGTCGAGGGGGAAACGTGCTGCAGCTGTGCTCTGGTGTAGCGTTTAGTACGCCGGGGTCTCGAGTTTTTTCACCCCTCTGCGCTGCTTTCTTTGATTCAGACTTCTTCTGCACTTCATCGAGCACATTTCCAAGCGTTAGATGAACATCTTGGCTTGACACAAGGTGAGGCAGAAGAGATACAACTTCAGGTGTTGATGAAGAGTCCTGCCCCCTGTGGCCAGTCGAGGATCTGCTGTTTTCTTCATTTCCAGGATGGCATCAGACTAGCGCTCTTTACCCATCCAAGGTCGTCTCTGACATTTGTCATCCAACGTGTTTTTGTGGTGGCCAGGATAAAAACGTCTAAAAAGTCTGGCTCTGCCTCCAGCTGGCATCTCTGTGTGACATCACTGAGTTTGTCTGTTGTGGTGTGTTGAGGCAGAACTGTAGCAGTCACTCATGATCTCATGAAGCCCCACCGGATGGCGAGAGGCGAATTAAACTCTCAAGCAGCGTCTCCGGGAGACTTACTGATCAGGTCGGGGGGGTGTGTGTGTGTGTCCGTGTGTGTGTGTTTGTGTGTGAGAGCGCGTGCATGTGTGTCCGCAGGCCTCCATTATCCGCGACATGCAGAGCAGAAATAGAGCAGACTGATTCAGACTGACAGAACGGGGTGAAGACGGGCGGCAGCAGCAAGTAAAGTCAGATCCAGATGAAGGTCACAGAGGACTTTTGTGTCCCAGTGGACGGACCTGCATGTGCCTGAGAAGATGGTTTCCACGGTCACAGAGAACTGCCCCATCCCAGAATAATCCCTCTACCTTCATCTGCTTCACACTCAGCAGCAGTGACTCACCTGAAGACAGAACTTGTCCCGTTGATGTCCTGCAACCGTCCTCACTGACGGACCCTGAAGAGACATCAATCATGTTGTTGTGGGCGGGACCAGACCTGGGTTTAAACTTTTAGGTGTTTAAATTTTGACCTCCTTAGACTTGCTTAGACTTGCTAGACATCCACGTCCTTGTGTGGCGAGCAGGGACCCAGCAGAAACTGCAACCGTATTCGACGTGCTCGGACAGGACTTCTGTGATTTTACGCGTAAATTGAACCAACATCCCAGAAATCAGTCCATTTGTTCGACGAGAAAATAAAAGACTTTCGCGTTTTCTACCAACTCCAACAAATGTAATAATTGGTGTCCTGTTTCAGTGTTTGAACAATCAGCTGACCGCACTAAGGGCCCGATTTACTAAAGGTTTGCGTGCGTAAAAACGTGTGCAAACTTGACAGCACCCGCAAACCAATGTGCGAGCTGATCTACTAACAGCGTGCAAAGAGGACTGCGTCTCTGAAATGCGCTAAATTGCACACGCAATTCAGTTAGTACTTTTGCCCTGATGAATAATCAATATGGGGCGTACCCGACAGAAATCCTAAATACTGGGAGGGGAAGATGCAAATTGCTCCATTTACCACACGCAATGAGATTTACCAAGCCTGAAAGTAGTTGCGCGTATTGTGATTGCGTCTGTATTTAATACGTTCGAAAGGAAGGTGCTAATCTGCTGCTGCTGTTATTGTGGCAAGGAGGCGACATCCAAAATCAAAGAATACGCAGAGAGAGAGTCTTTATTCTGCTGCATGCTATTTTAAAAATGGTTGCACAAGTTTTATTAAAGGCCACTTTTTCTTTAGTTATTCGCCTTATATCTTGCCACCTTCTCTTATTGTGCCCCCCTCCACTCGCCCACAAGCAGGCCAAGCCTTTGTGCCAAAACTTTGTATTTTATTGATTACTTATCTTATTGAACGTGAAATCATCCTTCGTAAATTACATTTAATTAAAACCGGTGCTTATTAATCACAAAACACAGGTTAAACATCATGACCAAATCCGCTCCGACCCGCTGTGTCAGGATCAGCGCAGAGACTGCAGCTTCGCCTGAATTATGGTTCTGCGTTAAATCGACGGCCATATGATGGTCCCGTCTGTCACACATTTACTGTCAGTGTTTGCTATATAATATATAATATTTGCAATATACTGTGGACATCTGAATAAAAACTTAACTCATAAATAGATTGAATCAAAGCGCTCTCCAGCTCTGTGTCTGATTGTCTTTTTCTCCTCAGATCATGCCGAGCACCGCGGGGTCACGCAAACCCGACCAATTCAATATTAAAATCAAATTCGGTCCTGTGGCCCGTTTTTCTATTTCGTATTTTTGATCTGTGCCTAAAATTGAAATATGAAAAACCAGACGTTTTTCCGTTTTTTGTGTTACCAACTGCATTTATTCTATCGCAGGTTTTCTCCGATATTGCGTTTCTTTTGGTAATGTTTAAATTTCTTTGCTGTAGTTCATGAATGTGTTTATTTGCCTCTTCCACTAATATCTCTAACTCCAACTCGTCAAATTTCATTTTGCGCTTGTGACTTGTGACTGTGCATTCCATCCACTCTCCATGGCGCAGAGTTTGCGCTCGCAAACCTTAAGACACGCAACACCTCATTTAAATACTGCTGTTTGCACCTGTTATCAATTGCGCACGCAATCTTAGTTGATCACCCGCAAAACACACAACAACAGCATGCGCAAACTTTTTCAGTGCACACGCAATTTAGTACTCTTTATTTAGGATCTTAGTAAATCGGGCCCTAAGTTCCTGTGAGATAAACTTAGAAGAGTCGAATCATGAGGATGTTTCTCCGCCATCAGACGAGAAAATAACACAGAAGCAACAACTGTGACGCCAGATTTAGGTCAAATATAACATCAAAACCATCCCAGGCTGAGCTGCAGGAGTGGGAAGGAGGTGAGGAGGTGAGTGTCATAGGAAAACAGGAGAGGAGAGACAGAGGAGGAGAAGGAAAGTGGTGAGGAGTTGAGGGTACAAGGAAACAGGAGAGGAGACAGAGGGGTGAGGAGGTGAGGATTCGGAGAAGAGACAACAAAGCTTCTCAGCGAAGCGTGAAATGAGAATTGGACGATCTTTGCCCACACACAGTAAGGCACACAAAAAAAACCGACCCCATCACCTCCCCCTCCTCCTCACCCGTCACCTCCTCCTCCTCCGTCACTCTATCTGACCTGTTGGCGCCTCCGAGAGTGTGTGGAGGCGTCAGTGCGGCATCCATCAATACGGAGCAGCAACCGGAGACTCTGGCGTCGATCACGTTCTCCATCCAGACGTCAGCATTCCTGAACTTTTCCTCTTATTTCATGCTGGTTTTACTTTCCTGTCACATGCTCCCACGAACGCTCGAGGGCGTGAACCCGACCCTGGTTGCAGCTCAGGTCTTTGTCCCATCCCTGTGTTGATTGTTTTTGCATGTAGGTAGTATTTCCTCCCTTTGACGAAGTATCCACTTGGCAAGTATTGCAAGTTTCCCTGTTGTCTTTTTTACTGAAAAGTAACCAGACTTTCGAGCGTTTACGTTTGACTGCTGACTGCTGGCTACGCAACGTGCGTGATGACATCATTTGTACCCACTGGAATCGAAAAGGGAATCGTTTGCAAAATGTGTAAACGATTCCAAGGAATTGAAACACTGGGAACTGGTTCTGAACAAGAACCAGTTCTTGTTCAGAACCGGTTCTTGATTCCCATCCCTAGTAGTGGTAGGTGCTGATGGGTGGTGCTAGGTGCGGGTAGGTGGTAATGTGGGAAGTGTGGTATGATGCTGACATCTGCAGAAAGAAATGGAAGTTAATTACTGATAGCAACTGCTTCTGACCGCCTAGCTGCAACCACTGAGCCTGTGTTGGAGGGTAGCAACGGGAACGGCAGGAGGTGTGCGCTGAATCACTTGAAGCAGTTCACTGAAAAGATTCATTCTTTGCATTAAGAGCTCCACTTTGTGTTGGCTGAGAATTTCAGGGAACTCGTACATGTGATGTTCATGTGACAGTAAAAGTGTAGTCGTCTGGTGCGTTCAGTCGTCCAGCTTGCTCGAGGGGTAAGGGTAAGGCTGTGCGATTAATCGATTTTAAATCTAAATCGGATTTATTAATCAAAACGATGTTAAAAAAAGAAAAATCGGAAAATCGATTTTCCTTTTTTGCAGCTGGCTGCATTACAGACAGAGCTCGTCTAGTCATCTTTGTTTGGTCAAGAAAATTGTAAATGTTGTCACTTTACTAAACTCAAGGAGGATTTACAGTATCTTTCAATTGCACTTCATTCCCAATAGGGACATTTGTTTGCTATTTTTCTTTAAAAATAAAGATAAAATGTTTGAAACAATTTATTCCATTGTCTTTTGTAGTTTTACCAAAAAAATCGAAATCGAAAATCGGGTTTTCAGAGAAAAAAATCAGGATTTTATTTTTGTCCAAAATCGCCCAGCCCTAGGTAAGGGGATGATGGGTCAGTGGCCAAGGCCTTCGTCTTATCGCAGCAGTTTTCTTTCTCTGTGCTTCATTCACACCTGAGCTCAGCTGAAGTGTTCTCTGTTAACGACCCGGTAACTGCAGCTACGGAGCCGCTGTCGGCCATCTTTCCTGCACAAACAATGTCACATTTCTTTAGAAACAACAGAAGCAGTAAAATACAGAAAACCTCCTTGATGCTTGAAAAGTTGTTCTCGTTAACGAACGCTGCAGAGATACATATGACCATACAATGAAGCTCTGTACTCTGTGATGTCATCTAGAGCTGGTGTTAGAAAAAACTCTCCTGTGGGAAGCTTTACCGGCCTGAAAACTGATTTTTTTTTGTATTTGCAGAAGATGATAAATAATCAAGATTAACCTGCAGATAAATCAGAAGACACAGAAAAGTGCAGCAGAGCCACTTTAACCAGCTGATGGTCCTGAAACTGCTTCTGCACTTTATCTTAGCTTCATTCCGTTCTCTTCCTGGAATCAGAGTTAAAGTGATTGATTGTGTTGTTCTGACCAGATTCAGTAAAGGCCTGCAGAGGAATACACGAGCCCCAGAGAGGGCTTGCAGGGATCCAGTTCAGGTCTTCAACCTGCATTAAGTTCTCCACCGTCCGGTCTGATTACACAGCCAGTACACGAACGGGCCGAGTGGGCCCAGGCAGACCACCAGCCCGGCTAATTGGAGATGTTGTGTCACCTCCCTCGTGTCTGTTGCTCTTTCTGTTTGTATCTCTCCCACACACAAACACACACACACACACATTCACACACACACACACACACACACACACACACACACACACACACACACACGGAAACCCAGTGGGAATTGGCAGCTCGAATTGAGAAACGGCAGAAAGTCATTACTTCTCTCGCTACCGTGTGTGTTTGTGTATGTGTGTGTGTCTGTGTGTGTGTGTGTGTGTGTGTGCGTGAGAGAGAGAGAGAGACGCAGAGAGAAATCCCACCATCAGTATGCCGCTCATGCTTTTCAACAGAAGGGAAGAAATAGACGAGGGAGAGAAAGCGAGGGGGGGGCGTCCAACATGGAGTCCTTTTGATTACAGATGGTAAATGTGCCTTCACTCACCTCCTCCTCCTCCTTCTCCTCCTCCTCGTCCCCCGTCTTCGTCTCCTTGCTCATTCTCACTCGAGGGCTTTGAGGTGGACGTGAGAGGAATCACTTACCGTGTGTGTGTGTGAGTGAGTGTGTGTGTGTGTGTGTGTGTGTGTGAGTGTGTGTGTGTGTGTGTGGTACTGTATTCTGCACGCTGGCGGTTTCATTCGAAGCAGAGCCGAGGTCATGCAGGTCACCTGAAACGCCACCTGAAGCTGCCGCCGTTTCATGAAACTCGTTTTCTTCTCGTCGGCCTCAAGTTGTGAGGCTGTTTTTATTTTTACTGGAGATGCTGTCGGAGGAGGTGTGTGCAGGTGACTCATGCACGTGTGTGTGTGTGTGTGTGTGTGTGTGTGTGTGTGTGTGTGTGTGTGTGTGTGTGTGTGTGTGTGTGTGTGTGTGTGTGTGTGTGTGTGTGTGTGTGTGTGTGTGTGTGTGTGTGTGTGTGTGTGTGTGTGTGTGTGTGTGCGGTCGCGCTGCGATGCTGCAGAGGAGGGGCTGCAAGATTATAGTTTTAGAAGTGAAACCTGAACTTTTGCTGCACGTCCACATTCGCCGCCTGCTGCCGCTTTACCTCCCGAGGGAATTTCCCGCTGTGGTCATCAGCTGTGTTTACGTCCCTCCCATCGTGCCCGACTAAGCCGAGCCCCATGTCGGCCAATCATCCTGGGTTGGGCTCTTTGTTGTCTTTGATGGTGTTTTCTATTAAACTCGTTCCTTCAAGCAGACGTTTCTGTACAACTGATGCTCCAGTAAGACTCAAGCGTTTCCTAGCCCCGCTACGGAAACTGGACAGTCTGGACCACATGTGTCCTCTGTGCAGGGTTCCCCTCAAGGTTCTGCTCCATAAGGGCCCACTTTGGGTGCTCCCAGACTTTGAGTCTTCCCAGAGTAAGTGGTCCTGACCTGGATCATCATGAGCTCTTGTTGGGACTTATGGTGGAAAAAAAGCCAAAGAGCAAATCCAATCTGTGTGTGATAAACGCTGCAACTTCTAATGCATATAGCATAAGAATGTTCCTCTAAGCCCCGTCCCCGCATTTATCTGGACTTTGCGCCGGGAACCGTGAGATTGCTGCCTCCTACTGGTTGGCGTTTTTGCCGCCAACCAGATTGATTACGTCTCAGATTATTTAATTCAGTCCAGTTTGATAAATAAATGTCAAAGCTGAAGGCGGTCCAACGAAATATTTCAAATGTTAGTGGAAGAGACGCATTTCGGAGATGTGAAGACACTGGCGGGGACACCTGTTGTTGCCAACTGTGGACCGATGTCTTTGGAGCTGCCCATCTGTGATCGGATCACTCATGGTGTCTGTCGCAGGTCTGGATAGGCGGTCGGGGAGAAGGAGGTCTGGATAGGCGGTCAGAGAGAGGGAGGTCTGGATAGGCGGTCGGGGATAAGGAGGTCTGGATAGGCGGTCAGAGAGAGGGAGGTCTGGATAGGCGGTCGGGGAGAAGGAGGTCTGGATAGGCGGTCGGGAAGAAGGAGGTCTGGATAGGCGGTCGGGAAGAAGGAGGTCTGGATAGGCGGTCAGAGAGAGGGAGGTCTGGATAGGCGGTCGGGGATAAGGAGGTCTGGATAGGCGGTCAGAGAGAGGGAGGTCTGGATAGGCGGTCGGGAAGAAGGAGGTCTGGATAGGCGGTCGGGGATAAGGAGGTCTGGATAGGCGGTCAGGGATAAGGAGGTCTGAATAGGCGGTCGGGGATAAGGAGGTCTGGATAGGCGGTCAGAGAGAAGGAGGTCTGGTTAGGCGGTCAGAGATAAGGCGGTCTGGATAGGCGGTCAGAGAGAAGGAGGTCTGGATAGGCGGTCGGGGATAAGGAGGTCTGGATATGCAGTCGGGGATAAGGAGGTCTGGATAGGCGGTCGGGGATAAGGAGGTCTGGATAGGCGGTCAGGGATAAGGAGGTCTGAATAGGCGGTCAGAGAGAAGGAGGTCTGGTTAGGCGGTCAGAGAGAAGGAGGTCTGGATAGGCGGTCAGAGAGAAGGAGGTCTGGATAGGCGGTCGGGGATAAGGAGGTCTGGATAGGCGGTCGGGGATAAGGCGGTCTGGATAGGTGGTCAGAGAGAAGGAGGTCTGGATAGGCGGTCGGGATAAGGAGGTCTGGATAGGCGGTCGGGGATAAGGAGGTCTGGATAGGCGGTCAGGGATAAGGCGGTCTGGATAGGCGGTCAGGGATAAGGCGGTCTGGATAGGTGTCAGAGAGAAGGAGGTCTGGATAGGCGGTCAGAGATAAGGAGGTCTGGATAGGCGGTCAGGCATAAGGCGGTCTGGATAGGCGTCAGAGAGAAGGAGGTCTGGATAGGCGGTCAGAGATAAGGAGGTCTGGATAGGCGGTCAGGCATAAGGCGGTCTGGATAGGCGTCAGAGAGAAGGAGGTCTGGATAGGTGTCAGAGAGAAGGAGGTCTGGATAGGCGGTCAGATAGAAGGAGGTCTGGATAGGCGGTCAGGCATAAGGCGGTCTGGATAGGCGTCAGAAATAAGGAGGTCTGGATAGGTGTCAGAGATAAGGAGGTCTGGATAGGCGTCAGAGATAAGGCGGTCTGGATAGGCGGTCGGGGATAAGGAGGTCTGGATAGGCGGTCAGAGAGAAGAAGGTCTGGATAGGCGGTCAGAGAGAAGGAGGTCTGGATAGGCGGTCAGAGAGAAGGAGGTCTGTATAGGCGGTCGGGGATAAGGAGGTCTGGATAGGCGTCAGAGATAAGGAGGTCTGGATAGGTGTCAGAGATAAGGCGGTCTGTATAGGCGGTCGGGGATAAGGAGGTCTGGATAGGCGTCAGAGATAAGGAGGTCTGGATAGGTGTCAGAGATAAGGCGGTCTGGATAGGCGTTCGGGGATAAGGAGGTCTGGATAGGCGGTCAGAGAGAAGGAGGTCTGGATAGGCGGTCGGGATAAGGAGGTCTGGATAGGCGGTCAGAGAGAAGGAGGTCTGGATAGGCGGTCAGAGAGAAGGAGGTCTGGATAGGCGGTCGGGATAAGGAGGTCTGTATAGGCGGTCAGAGAGAAGGAGGTCTGGATAGGCGGTCAGAGAGAAGGAGGTCTGTATAGGCGGTCAGAGAGAAGGAGGTCTGGATAGGCGGTCTGGGATAAGGCGGTCTGGATAGGTGGTCAGAGATAAGGAGGTCTGGATAGGCGGTCAGGGATAAGGCGGTCTGGATAGGCGGTCGGGATAAGGAGGTCTGGATAGGCGGTCGGGGATAAGGAGGTCTGGATAGGCGGTTGGGGATAAGGAGGTCTGGATAGGCGGTCGGGATAAGGAGGTCTGGATAGGCGGTCGGGGATAAGGAGGTCTGGATAGGCGGTCGGGGATAAGGAGGTCTGGATAGGCGGTCAGGGATAAGGAGGTCTGGATAGGCGGTCAGGGATAAGGAGGTCTGGATAGGCGTCAGAGAGAAGGAGGTCTGGATAGGTGTCAGAGAGAAGGAGGTCTGGATAGGCGGTCAGATAGAAGGAGGTCTGGATAGGCGGTCAGGCATAAGGCGGTCTGGATAGGCGTCAGAAATAAGGAGGTCTGGATAGGTGTCAGAGATAAGGAGGTCTGGATAGGCGTCAGAGATAAGGCGGTCTGGATAGGCGGTCGGGGATAAGGAGGTCTGGATAGGCGGTCAGAGAGAAGAAGGTCTGGATAGGCGGTCAGAGAGAAGGAGGTCTGGATAGGCGGTCAGAGAGAAGGAGGTCTGTATAGGCGGTCGGGGATAAGGAGGTCTGGATAGGCGTCAGAGATAAGGAGGTCTGGATAGGTGTCAGAGATAAGGCGGTCTGTATAGGCGGTCGGGGATAAGGAGGTCTGGATAGGCGTCAGAGATAAGGAGGTCTGGATAGGTGTCAGAGATAAGGCGGTCTGGATAGGCGGTCGGGAAGAAGGAGGTCTGGATAGGCGGTCGGGGATAAGGAGGTCTGGATAGGCGGTCAGAGAGAAGGAGGTCTGGATAGGCGGTCGGGATAAGGAGGTCTGGATAGGCGGTCAGAGAGAAGGAGGTCTGGATAGGCGGTCAGAGAGAAGGAGGTCTGGATAGGCGGTCGGGATAAGGAGGTCTGTATAGGCGGTCAGAGAGAAGGAGGTCTGGATAGGCGGTCAGAGAGAAGGAGGTCTGTATAGGCGGTCAGAGAGAAGGAGGTCTGGATAGGCGGTCTGGGATAAGGCGGTCTGGATAGGTGGTCAGAGATAAGGAGGTCTGGATAGGCGGTCAGGGATAAGGCGGTCTGGATAGGCGGTCAGGGATAAGGAGGTCTGGATAGGCGGTCGGGATAAGGAGGTCTGGATAGGCGGTCGGGGATAAGGAGGTCTGGATAGGCGGTCGGGGATAAGGAGGTCTGGATAGGAGGTCAGGGATAAGGAGGTCTGGATAGGCGGTCAGAGAGAAGGAGGGCTGGATAGGCGGTCAGAGAGAAGAAGGTCTGGATAGGCGGTCAGAGAGAGGGAGGTCTGGATAGGCGGTCGGGGATAAGGAGGTCTGGATAGGCGGTCAGAGAGAAGGAGGTCTGGATAGGCGGTCGGGGAGAAGGAGGTCTGGATAGGCGGTCGGGAAAAGGAGGTCTGGATAGGCGGTCGGGGATAAGGAGGTCTGGATAGGCGGTCAGAGAGAAGGAGGTCTGGATAGGCGGTCGGGGATAAGGAGGTCTGGATAGGCGGTCGGGGATAAGGAGGTCTGGATAGGCGGTCGGGAAAAGGAGGTGTGGATAGGCGGTCAGAGAGAAGGAGGTCTGGATAGGCGGTCAGAGATAAGGCGGTCTGGATAGGCGGTCGGGATAAGGAGGTCTGGATAGGCGGTCGGGATAAGGTGCTTTATAAATAAAGGTTGGACTGGATCAGACCTATGCTGTAGGTATAAACCCCACAGCCTGGTCCTGCGGGAGCAGCCGATCAATGGATTGATCGACTGACCGTTAAACAACCGCTTCCCTTACGTCACTACTGATATCCTTCCCCCTTGGCGTTGTGTTAACACAGACCTGAATGGTTCTGGACAGTTTCAGAGGTCTGGGCACCTGCTGAGCATCCGCAGCTCCTGGATGCTGCTTACACTCTCACATCCTGTGGAAGCAGTGAGGGGGCACTTGAGTTTTAGATAAATAAAATAAATAAATAAAAGGTTTATTTATTGTCCATCTGACATGAGCTCCTTCAGGATCTGGTAAGATCTGCGCTTCCGTCGTCCACATGGAACAGATTTATCGGGAGGCTAAAACCCAGTTTTTGTGGTCTGGATACCTGCAGCGTCAACAACCTGATATCCATTACAGCCTCGCTAAATACCACATGGAACCGGCGGAGACAGGTGTGGAGCAGACATCTGCGCCTGCTGGGAGACCTGACAACCTGGTAATGTCTCTGCTATCTCTGTTTGTCTCTGCAGGGCCAGACGCAGCAGGTGACGCAGCAGGAGACGCCGCACACGTTCCAGGTAAGGCCTCCCTTTCGTTTTTTCCGCTGGTTTTGGTTGGAAAGATGAGATACAACATCTGGCGATGATAGATGGCAGTTGCTGTGTAGTTAAACTCCGTGCCTGATGGTTGGACACAGTCGTCGTGATGTCGTGGACTTGTTTAAAAACCATTGTGACAAAAGTTGAGATGGTTTAAGATTCAGAAAAAAAGAAGGCAGGAAGTCTGAACCAGGAGAAGAGATGGCAGAGCTGCTGTGTTGTTGGAATAAACAGAGGTGTGTGCGTGTGCGCGTGTGTGTGTGTGTGTATATATATGTGTGTGTGTGACAGTTCCCTCATTGTGACCCAGTAACCGGAGCCTCACATGCTCACATTCCTGATTAATGACGCAGGTTGGACCCAAACAATGAAAACATGAACGCATCACGACTCTGATACGTATCTGCGCTAATGTCGGAGGTACAGGCCCCCCCCCCCCCTTGGCTCCTGCAGCAGAAGGGTTAAGGGCCAAACATTTGTGTCTAAAATCCTCTAAACTTCTGCAGGTTGCATATTTTCTACTGAGCTTTTTTTCCAGGCTTTTAAAATTATCTTTCCATGTGAGTTTGGATGTTCTGCCTGGAAGATTTCTGCTGGTACTTCGGACACGTTTGTTATGATGGGTAGCCATGACTAGGGGTAGGTATTGGGAAGGACCTCACGATACGATACGCATCACGATACTTGAGCCACGATACGATACACATTGCGATATCCCGATTATGCGATATCCCGATTATTATATTCTACATAGTTCACTGAAAAATTTAAAAATGCATTACACATCTTAAAATCCAAGTTGTATATATGTACATCAGATGATAGTGATGGATCTTAAAATCCGAGTTGCACGTTCATCAGATTGTAGTGACAATTCATGGGACAAACTGAGTCAAAATAATGTTTTATTAGAACTATACAAGCTAAAGTTACAACATATTTGTATATGTTTTTCATATTATTTACATCATATGAAATTAACATTAAATTTAGTATGAGGTTGCTTTAATTATGTGGCAAATGATAATAAACACAAGAAAGATGGGTACTCAAACCAAGGACAGGCACAGTGATCAGTCAGTATAGATATAAATCCATAAATAAATAAACCTCTGTCCATTATTTTTCATTTTTTAAGGACAGGCAATTGTGTTATATAAAAAATAAATTATAAAATGAAATAAAACGTGAAATAAAACCTGAGTTCAGTGCAGGGCCCTCCCAGGGTTGGTAGAGAGTGGCAATGCCCAGGACTGTCACTTAGGTAGGAGCACTGCGTGATATAATGGGAAAAAGATCGGGGATAAAAAATATTAAAAAAAAAAAAAAATCGATATTCAAATTTTGAATATCGATATTGAATCGGCTGGAAAAGTATCGCGATATATTGCCATATCGATATTTTTGCCCACCCCTAACCATGACGACGGAAAGTTGTTAAAACGTGGATGCGGCGGACCATGATGCTGAGACGTAAAGGGTGTCCATGTGGAGGGAGACATCCTCATGGCGGCACCGTTGAATGACTGATGTCGTAGTTCTACACCGAGTGAACGTAGCCGTGGTGTCATTTCGCTGCAGCCATCTTTTGTCCTCGCTGTTGTTTAGAACCGGCCAAAGCGACGCCGGGGTCTGGTCCTGGCGGCTTACAGAGACCGTCGGGAGACCGGTTAGTCTTACCCTACTGATGATGTGTTGTTGAACCTGCGCTGCTCTTCTATCGTCACCGTCTCCGGGCACATGCTCCGCCTCCCCGTCACGACACAGCTGGGGTGTCTAATGGGGTGGCAGCCCACCTGCTGCCCCGCGAGGGCGTCTCATGGACGGCAGGTGACTCGGCTGCAGAGACGACTGGAGTCGTTGTGTAATCGCTCTGTGGGTGTCAGCTGGACTCTTCCTGGTGCCGACGGCGAAGAAGAAGAAGTCGACAGAAAGTTTTTGTTTCGCTCTGAACTCAGTGGCCTCCTCTGAAAACACGGCTTGTTTCCCTGCAGCTGATTTATGGTTCAGCTCCAGCTGACCTGCCGCCTCCACATTCCTCAGAGAGCGGGAGTGTGTGTGTGTGTGTGTGTGTGTGTGTGTGTGTGTGTGTGTGTGTGTGTGTGTGTGTGTGTGTGTGTGTGTGTGATCGCAGCGAAGACGCACAGGCGGAGCGGTGGAGGAGATCGAACCCTTATGGAGGCGTTATGTGGACGGACGTCTTCTTCTGTCTCCGTGACCCAACAGCAGGACGATTGATCAGCAGTTTATTGATTAACTGACCGGATGAGTGGTTGATTTGAGGGTGGGCTGTAGACGGTCCGTGTAGCTCCCAGGTTTTTCTTTTATTGGATGACAGCTCTTACACTAAAACAGCATTTCATTCATGTGATGAATGAAGGTCTCTGCAGCGCCCCCTGCTGCTGGCTGCTCCGTCTTCATGGGTATTGATGTCCCCATCACATGGTACGGGACATTTCACGGTGCGGGTCCTTGGCATTTTTCCACGACAGGCAGCACCAACTGTTTGTGGGCAGGATGTTGAGTTTGTTGATGACATCATGGTCTCTCATCAGAAACGCCCCTCGCCTTGAGGAAGCCCCGCTGATACCCGTGAGGTGGCTTCAGCAACTGGTTGTAGGACACCGAGAGGAACTTTGGGAAACGTCAGTCACGCCACAATGCTTATGTTTTAGAGCTTCAGTTCAGTGACGTCTGGACGGCGGTGTCCTGAACTGAGTGACATCTTCAAGCTCCCAGCCGCTCCTCGCGGGTTCTTGTGTACTTCGTCGATGATTGTGGGTCCGTGGCTGGACGTCCACCTCCGTTTCTAGATAGTTAGACATGACTTTGCTCTCTTGACTCCTCAGATGTCTGGTTTTAGAGGCTTGGTTTGCGTCAGTAGATACAGAACGGCACGCCTCAAACATCTGAGCGCCTTTCATCCATCAAAGTAACTCTAAGCCACTCCTCCAAACTCCTTCCATTAATGGTACAAATTCCTGGTCCCATTTAGCTCTCATTTGGGTTTTAAGTCCATACATTCCCTGACCCCGGTAGGTCTGTGGTAGGGACTTCAGAACTGGGATTTCAGTCCGTCTCTTATGAATTTTCATAAGTGTAAGACTAGGGATGGGCGGTATGGACTAAAAAATGTATCACGATAATTTCTGGCATTTATCCCGATAACGATAAAAATGACGATAAAAAAAATACCAATTCAACTCCATCTTTGTAACTATAAATCTATCTCGCTCTCAGATCCGCCATGTTTGTTACACAAAAACGTCATCAACGGGAATTTATCCTTCTTTCTTTCTTTCTTTCTTTCTTTCTTTCTTTCTTTCTTTCTTTCTTTCTTTCTTTCTTTCTTTCTTTCTTTCTTTCAAGCTCATTTCCTTCCTTCCTTCCTTCCTTCCTTCCTTCCTTCCTTCCTTCCTTCCTTCCTTCCTTCCTTCCTTCCTTCCTTCCTTCCTTCCTTCCTTCCTTCCTTCCTTCCTTCCTTCCTTCCTTCCTTCCTTCCTTCCTTCCTTCCTTCCTTCTTTCCTTCCTTCTTTCCTTCCTTCTTCCCTTCCTCTTTTCCCCCTTCCTTCCTCCTTTCCTTCCTTCCTTCCTTCCTTCCTTCCTTCCTTCCTTCCTTCCTTCCTTCCTTCCTTCCTTCCTTCCTTCCTTCCTTCCTTCCTTCCTTCCTTCCTTCCTTCCTTCACGTACGTTGTGCGTGGATTTAACACAGAACCATAAATCAGCTTTACACAAAAACATCATCAACGGGAATTTATCGTTTTTACCGCGAGATGACAAATTCTTACCGTGGGGAATTTTTTTGACGGTATATCGTGAACGGTAAAATATCGCCCATTCCTAGTGAAGACCCAGAATCACTGGGGGAAGTATCGAGGTTTGGGTCTGTTGCACTTCACTTGGACCAGGACGGATCCCGAGTTAGACTGTCAGGAGGAGTCCAGGACCCGGGTCTGGCAGGAGAACGATGGAAATGCTTGGAAGTGGTCGGTAGAAACTGCAACCATCAGACCAGGACCAGACGGACGTCACAGCCTCAGCACCGACGGGCTGGAGGCTGCAGCTGTCTTTTTTACTCACTTGTAACCTGCGGGACCCTCTTTCACGCCGCTAACGCGTCCAGGAGCCGTGGAGTCGGTTTGTCAGGGATGAAATGTGCGTCAGCAGCAAAGTATTAGGGAGTCGGCCAGTTTCTTGCAGCCGGTCCGTGCAGGAAGTCACACAAACATCCTGATTTAATAAAGAGTCATCAGACCAGGCTATCAAATGAAATAATTTCATTAGTGACCGTGTTGCCTATCAAAGAACCTCTGTGTGCTCTACATTTGAATTTGAACCTGTTCACCTGAACTCTGGAACACTACCATCATTCTCTGCATGCAGGTACCGACAGTTACGGCGCATCCCGCTCAGACTGCACAATAGAGGATCACATGCTGCGGTGAGATGCTGCACAGCCTCCACCGAGCTGCCTCAGGGGTCCGCAGGGAGGCGGGGGGGCGTTCGTCCAAACCTCAGAGGAAATTATTTGCAAAAGTCAAATGTCGTCTGCACGAGTAGTCTGGGAGCTGATTGGTTGACGGATTCAGGCTCACACCTGGGCTTTAACGTTGCATCACCGCTACAGCGCTGTCAAATACCAAATGAGTCCCTTGCAAGGCCCACGTGGGGGGGAGTTTGTTTGAATCGGATATCTGGTGTGTGTGAACCATGGATGTATTATATAACTGGATACAGTGCCAAAAATGGCCGCCCATTCATTTCAATGCATTCTGCTCAGCCAGCGCATGTGCCGAAAAAATTTCTGACTTCCTGGTTTACTTCCGTGTACACGGGCCCATAGAGCATGCGCAGTTGAGTCACCTCCCATGATGCTCTGGGGCCTCCCATCATGCCCCGGGGCAATGACGCGAGTATTAATATAATATGTATTAATATAATATATTAATTCATGTATATTATTACATGTACAGTATTACATATATTATCAATGTATTAATATAATATAATTACATAATATATATTAATATAAACATCCGTGGAATGCACGGACACGGCTGTGACGTCAGCCGTGACGTCACGCCCAGAAAGAGACTTTTCTTTGACTTTTCTGGCCGTTATTAAACATTTTTGACGGATATAAAGTCCATGAATTAAAAACGATAGAATACAAAGATTAGTAATTGCCGGTGATTACAGCTGGAGGTTCCTGTGAACAGTTTTAGAGGCTTTTCTTTTACTATTGCAGTCTATGGGAAAAAAGCTTTCTGGGCCCCATGAGATTTTTTGTTGCAGTACCGCGGCTGGACACTGGGAAAAATCGGCACACCTTCTGAGCGCGAGACTGGGGGGCTGGTGTGAACGGTGCAGGCGGGGTTCAGGCAGGGGTCATGTGGGCTTGCAGATGCGCGTCTTGGTTTTACTTTACTGATAAAACGTTGTCATCTTGAACTAGAGGGCTTTTCTAGTACACAATAAAAATGTGCAAATTTGAATTTTGAGTAACAATTTTGCAAAAATGGTAGTACGGTGGCTTAGTGGTTAGCACTGTTGCCTCACAGCAAGAAGGTCCCCGGTTCGACTCCCAGGCCCAGCAGGGTCTTTCTGTGTGGAGTTTGCATGTTCTCCCCATGCTTGACTGGGTTTCCTCCGGGTACTCCGGTTTCCTCCCACAGTCCAAAAACATGCATAGTAGGTTAACTGATGATTATAAATTGCCCGTAGGTGTGAGTATGAGTGTCTGGTTGTTTGTCTGTATATATGGCCCTGCGATGGACTGGCGACCTGTCCAGGTTGTAACCCCTGCCTCTCCTTGACCAGCCCCCAGCTAACGCGTGTCTTCGCTGCACAGGTTTATGGGTTTTTACTGTTTTAGTTGTATTCAACACTTGAGACTTGAGAGAAAACTTCAGACCAAAAACCAGAGCCACGGTGAAAACATTGACCTTTGACCTATGGTCTGCAGGCCTGGCGATATGATCACTGAGTCTTGAGACTTGGAGGTTCCACATAGAGACATTGATCAGCTCTCATTTTGTCTGCAAGACATCTGAAACACATGGAACAGGAGGTTTTGTTGGAGTCGGGAAGACGACGGCAGCATCTTCGACCAACACCAGACGTCAGCCCACATCTTTCTTCTCACTGCCTGAAGCACATTTAGATAAAAACAAACAACAAAAGAAGTTTGTCAAGTAAAAGGAAACATGGGAAGGCGCCTCCAGCTACTTCCTGCAGCTAGTTCCTCCACCGCTCCATCACTCCTCCATCCATCCGCTTAATTCACTGGGATTCTGCTGCATTCAGAAGGGGCCGGACTCGCAGCGCTCCACAGAACCACAAGTCGTAACACAAGAAGAAGAGAATGCGTCCTCTTCCTCCTCTGTTTCAATCTCCTTCTCTTTTCATCCCCTGCTCCTTCCCTCCGGGCGGTGCATCCATCCTGCCCACTCAGAGACAGAAATAGACTGATGGAGAGCAGGAGAGCTCTGCTGGGAGTTACCCCTGGACACACACACACACGCATATATATATATATATATATATATATATATATATATATATATATATATATATATATATATATATATATATATATATATATATATGCAAACACACTCCTATAGAAACACACCCACTGCAGATAAAACGCAGCCGATCCTCAGAACTCGTGGAAATCGCAGCGCTTCGTTCGGCATGTGGCGTCTCCTGTGAAGTGTCCCTGAGGAGAGCCGTGGCTGCAGGACGGGATGGCAGAGCTGAAACCCGGAGGTCACGTGACCTAAACCATGGCAGTTATTCCTGTTTTGGTGGTTTTAAGGAGGGATTGTAGGCATCTTACATAGTTGCATTAATGTTCCTCAGAGATCTCATCTCGTCTTCCCCAACTCTTCCTGAAGGTGCCTGGTAGCGCTAACGTCTGTTGAGGCCAATGTGAGAGTGCTGAACCTCCAGACTCGGCCTTACGACCTCGCTCCGGCCCGCTGATGCGGCGTCTCTGATTAAACCTCATCTCCAGTCACCTGTCCACCTGTTCTTCGCACAGACAACGGTTCACTAACAGCTTGTTTCAGATGGGTTGGGCTTTGCCGTCCGTCGTAAACTGCTCCTCAACATCCCAAGACGGCGCTTGAGTGTCGTCTGAACGGTGTTAGCTGTGGTCTCCTCTGTCACTGTGGCTCGATTGTAGCCCGTAACTCACTTCGTGTTGGCTCTTTTCTGGCCTTGCAGTGTGTTTGTACCCTGGGGGTCCAGGGTTCGGCACGTCGCTGTAAAAGTTCCCGCTTAGGAACTGACTGTGGTGGACTTCCTCCTCCAGATGTTCACCTGCAGCGGATCAGGCGCAGCGAGGTAGCATGAAAACAGATGCGCCGCCGGTGGACTCGGCTGCTGAGGGACTCAAACGCTCTCGTGTGTGCTGACAGGTCAGCGGGCTACCGGGTCGAGGCCAGGGACTGGAGAGAGGACCGGTGGCAGAGTCCAACTAATGACCGCTGCTCGCCACAGCCTTCAGCTATTTGTGAGGAAGGAGGGGAGGGAGATAAATAAATAAAGAAGACAAATGTCCCTCCTCTGTGGAGGACAAACTAAATCTTCCCTGCGGCTCTGCTGCTGCTCTGAGACTCTAAACCAGAGCGGCAGAACAACAAATAAATCCCTGGAAACGCTGCTGGCTGCTCTCTCCCACACGGCCGCAGCTTCCAGTCGGCACGGCTCGAGTGCGAGACCGGCCCGGACGGGTCCTCAGACAGGAGACGCTCACGAGGCACGTCCGGTTGTCGAGCGTAGCTCTGCCCGCTGGTTCCATCACCGCTGAAGGGACACGCCGTTACAAGATCCGACGAAGACGCCGGCCCAGAGTCACGCTGGCCGGTTGTCTGATTAAAGGGGCGGGACACGACCAGACCTGCACCACACAGACCTACACTGCATAACAGGGGTCTTCAACCCTGGTCCTCAGGACCCCTGTCCTGCATGTTTTAGATGTTGCCTTGCATCATCACACCTGATTCTAATTAGGGCTGTTCGATTAATCGATTTTAAATCGTAATCGCGATTATGTAATTAGAACGATGTTAAAACGTGAAACTCGTAAAATCGATTTTTCACTTTTTTTTTTTTTTTTTTTTTTTAACCTTGTCTGCACACATATTAATGATTGATACCATATTAATGATTGATGGAAATACCTCTCAATACCTGCGACAAGTGCCCCATCGGAGAGGCTCTTTAGTGTAGGAGTGGGCGTTGTAACATGCCACCGGGCATCCCTCAAGCCAGATGCGGTAGACCGGCTCGTGTTCCTTGCAAAAAACTTGCAAATGTGAACAGCAAATGTAAAGACTGACATTACACACCTCTACCTCCTTCATGGGTTGCATTATTATTTAGCATGCAAAGACCCAGTTTAGTTTAATTAGAAAATGTCTTGTTTTATTTAATTGGAAATATAACTTACTGTATGTTTGCAAGTGCTGATTTGCTGATTTTTTTTTTCAGAGATAAAACTTTATATTTTATTATATTTTTTAAAACTTTTTTTCAACTTGTTTTACAGAGTTTTGCACTTTATTCATTCATTTTTGGTTTAATAAGAGCAAAGTTTGCACTTAAAGCCCAATGGGGCAAATGTTCAATAAAAAAACAGCATATTTGAAATAATTTCTTTGCCTTTTGTCAATTCACAAAATAATCGTAATCGCAATCGAAAATCGGATTTTGAGAGAAAAAAAAATCGAGATTTTATTTTTGGGCAAAATCGAACAGCCCTAATTGTAATTAATGGTCGTCATCAGCTTGTCATCCAGATCTGCACAAGTCTGTTAATGACAGTCATTTGTATCAGGGTGCTGAAGCAGGGAAACGTCTAAAACATTCAAGACAGGGGGTCCTAAGGACCAAGGTTGAAGACCACTGCCGTATAGACCTACACCACACAGACCTACACAACACTTCAAAGAGTAGTCGAGTCCCCTTCAAGAGAAACTGAAACTGATGTTTGACCAACAAACCTCCTGCTGCGTTGATGCTGCACAAATCACCAAGATGATCATTTTACACATAGCACAGGTGGTTTCAGTAGTCCTCCCTCTCTATATCTGGATCAAACACACTTCTGCCCCCCCATTCTCCTGTCAGCCTCACCAACTCTCTGTCACCACGTTGATTCGCTGTCTCACACACACACACACACACACACACACACACACACACACACACACACACACACACACACACACACACACACACACACACACACACACACACACACACACACACACACACACACACGTGTACAAACAAACACTCAGGCAGACACAGTCTCAGGTGGCGGAAGAGCAGCAGTGATTGTTACCATGGTGTCAGTGCGAATGTTCCAGCTATCCAACAATCTCTCTGTGCGTGCGTGCTGCAAGAGTCATTTGAAAAAGACAGTACACACTTTTTCAATTCCTTCCCTCTGTTATTTATACCTGCAGATGACGGCGGAACATCCCATGTCAGATATTTCTGTGGCGAGATCAGAAATGACGCGCTAATGCTACGTTTAGCAGAAGCTGCGTCTGTATAAACTGTGAACTACTTTGCTTGACTTCATTGCATGGCGATGACTAATGTGGAAGTGATAGCGGCTAGCCATTGGCTGAACTGACTGTCAATCAATAATGATAGAAACAAATTTGTTGCTCAATATAAACTCCTGGCGTGGTACACACCAGAAATGCCCGGAGCCTGATACCCGGCCCTAGCAGCCAGGTGCTGATGCAGACCAGGCCCACAGGCCTTGGCTAGCAGGTCAAGTGTTAAAATTCTTGCCTCTTCGGTCTGAAATAACACCAAACGCTGCACATAAGCTCCTCGTAGCCCGATCAAGCTGGGAGGTGTCGGATTTGTCGTAGAAAAACCTGTTAAACCTCTTTAACACGTTCTTTCCAACTAGGTGAATAACTGGACTGAAACTGAGCATTTAAGTTACCAAGAATAAGAGAATGATGCAGATTTCAGTAGATTTAATTAAACAGTTGCATACAACATACATCAGGCATCTTGATGCAGAATGACATTGAACAAAGGAGCATAATGATTTTAAAGCGTAGAGGATGATTCATTCTAGTAGGCGAAACATCGTTGAGGTGTTCTCACTGCTCACAATCTTTGTTTGGGCGGAGTACAAGTTTGCACCTGTCGTCGGCCGAGCCTACATCCTGCTGCTCTCCGCAGTTTGGGTTTCATCAAGGATGGGAAACACTTCTTTCCCATCACAGGGTTGGTGGTTCGGCTTGGTTGTGATGTCACAAGCCCAACCCAGATTACAGTCGTTCAGTTGAGCATGTAGTAAATAATTCAGGTTTTGGACATGTCAAGTACATGTACATGTACAAGAACATGCGTCGCACAAAAAACGTGCGTACGCAACTTTCTACGCTCACGGTCGCATGTTCAAACAGTGATTTGAACGTGGAAAGTTGCGGTCCTTCATGCACACATCAAGTCTGGCGTAAGTACATTTCTGAGGTTTTGTTTTGTTTTGTCCGTTGGCAACACTCACTGGTGATGCAGTGAAGTCCAGAATATGAGGAAATGTGACGTCAACAATAAGTTCCCGACCACACGTGAAGGACACGACAGTCACCACATCACGTCAACACAACTACAGTGTGTTAGTCTGTTTTCTTTCACAGCTTAAATCGGAAGAAATGCCCCCAAATAAATTATTTTTCCAGGCCTCAACTGACAGGAGTGTCTCCAGCTCACGGCCAATGTTTTTTTTGTTTTTTTTTTATTTTTTTTTTACTTGTTTTTGCAAGGTCCTTGTTAGGATGAGCGGTTTTTGATGCATATTTATCCTCATTATCATATTCAAATGAATCTACTTGAAGGAGGAGACGGGGAGGAGTGTTGTGCTCCTGCATATACTCTCGATTCCACGTTGATTGTGATGTTCAAAGAAACATGCGTGGATTTGGGCGTACGCACATTTTTGAGAATCAGAATTTTTTTTGCGTACGCAAGAATTCCAAACAAGGATTCACGTTGAAATCCACGTACTCTTTGTACATGAGGCCCCAGAGCCTGCAGAAAAACATAGGGGGGGGGGCCTTCGTAGAGCTCTTCAGACCTCTGATGGTTTATTCCAGCGAGGAGACAAAAACGTCTTCGCTGCCAGAAAAGCCGACACTCTTGCTGCCGTTGTGGGGTTGATGCTTGGTGTCTCATCTGCAGCCGTGGTTCAGTTTAGGCTCCTTGAGTGTTCCCAGAAGCGTGCACGCTGCTGCTAGCTTGTGTTTGTGCTGCTGCGCCGCTTCTTTAAAGCGTCTGTCAGAGCAGCCGCTGGTCTAAAGGTCGATTAGCCCTGCAGTTAACACGCTAACTGATTAGTTCAACCTGCTGCTTGCCAATGAGGCTAACTGCCAGAAACACATGCACGCGCACACATGCACGCGTGCGCACGCACACGGAGGCAGTGCCAGAGCCCCGGTCTGCTGCAACGTGCCGTGACTCTGACTGTGGATCTTGTTTCTGAGGCGCCTCAGTGACTCATTCACTGCACAGACTGGAAACTCTCCTCCTCCTCTTCCTCCGCCTCCTCCTCCTCCTGCCCCTCCCCCGGTCAGCTTAAACTTATTTAAATCTGATTTCTCGTTGTGTTTGTGTCATTGTCATCGCTGACATCGATGCTGGCGGCTGACGTTGATGGGTCTGGCCCGGGACCGGGGCCGGGCCTGGGGCCGGGCCTCTCCCAGTGGCTCTGATAAGAGAGCAGATGTTCATTAAACTGCAAAGTGGTAAGAATCTGACCTTCATCTAAGTCACAAGAACAGAGAAACACTGGTGAGACAGAAATGGTCACCTTATTGGACACGCCCACGAGACCATCACACAGCTGGAGGAAAAAGGCGTGAGATAATGTTTGGTTGTAGCTCCTTCATCACAAAGCTCCAGGATACCTCACCACTGACGGCTGTGACTGAGTGAACCAGAGCGCTCCCAACGCGCCTGACTGGACAGGAAGAGGAAGGCTGGGAACAGGCAGCAACACGCCCAGTTTAGCTCGACGGGCTTAGCTTATGCTAACATGTGATGCTAAGTGATATTTTACATTGATTCTGATTTAATGTCCTCATGTCGAGTGTCACTGCAAGTGCTGCCAGACCTGAAACGAGGACTACGATATGTGATGATAAACTTGCTGAGCCTTGAAGACGAAGGTTGTAGCCCCTGGTGGTCGGTGGTCGGTAGAGGAACTGCTCCTTTACTTGAATCTGATCACGCGGCACATGGAGCTGACCGGTGGAGTGAATGTCCACGTGATAAACACTTCACTGGACACCTGAGTTAGTGGCTCCAGTCCTGAAGACGTCCCCGTTGGTTGGATACGTGGTTACTGGTAGTTACTGGGGTGTGTGTCCTAAAGTGAGTTTAGTCACTGGAATAAGCGTGGAACGTTCTGTCCTCTATGTTGATGCATTTACTTAAAATGAGTGATTATGAGTCCATACCAAACAGGAAAATGATCAGATTTTGATCAGCAGCTCATAAATCTGGGCTCCTTGTGAGCCACGACTCTTTAATAACAGCAGGCAGCCTCCCTGAGCCTGACAGCCACTAATCAGGGTGAAAAGATGCAGTCACACCCAATGAATTACAGTTAATTAGTGACAGAGGATATGAGCCGGGCCTCTGCTCCATTTGTCATTTTAAGCAGCGCCGCTAAATGAAAAGCAGCTTCCTGAATGTCATGGATTCGATGTCGATGAGCAGCTGAGACAAATCTGCCGAGCCGAGTGTCGGAGCAGAGGTCGATGTCGGTGCCTCCCACGTCAAAAATCATCTCGGTAACTACAACCAGACCCTGGCTGCAGCTCTGCTCGCGTTTGCAGAGAATTAATCACATTTTGGAGCTCAGCCGTCATTAAGGGTATAAAACAGCAATTTGTGCACGTGTGCCTGAAGCGACAGTCGTGCTGCTCGCTGCGTCTCTCGGGACGTGAAACTGGTTGTGGTTCAGTCCTGCCGGTGACAGGTGAAGTGACGGGTGGGGTCCATCCTGCTGAGCTGGAGCTGCAGCTTTTCTCACCTGGATCCCCGAGTTTCTTAAAGACGCAATGATGCTCCAGAAGCGTCTCAGATCTGTCTTTGTGTCTTTGTCTCTGCTTGCATTTACTGACAGCGGGGTGCCTGGGATGCAGACTTACATCAGCCAGACTAGACCTTCGGATGAAATACTCGGATGAATCATCATCATCATCTGCAGAAGAGAGATTTACTGAAGGTTGCAATGAATTTTAAGTCTGTCTCTGGTTCAGGCAGTTCAGGCCCGTCTCACGAGGCCTGTCTCCGGGTGAGAGGCCCGGTGGGCGGCGGTTGTGTACCCAGAAAGGCCCCTGCTCAGGAAGAGCGAGCACGGTTGGCAGATAACTGAAACCCTGAACCTCAGACTCTAGTCGAAGCTGTCGTGTCCACCGTGAACAGAAACAGCCTTGTCTTTGCTGGTTCTGTCGTAATTCGGCAGGATCACCTCTTCTCACTGCACTGTCAGCGGTTTTGATGATGTAACTGGTGTCATTAGTTGTTTTATGAGTCTGGCCTTCATAGTAAGAGTTTAAACATTTACATGCCAATAAAACTGCTGCAGAGGTCTGAGGACGACTCGTCCGTCAGCATCAGTAACTTGTCAGAACTCAACAGTATGAACAGCACTCTTCGTTCCCAAACGTGAGAATCCCTCCCGTGACATCTGATTAAGAAGAACAGCAGGAGTCTGTAACGCCTGACAAAACCCTCATCCCAGATGATGGAGGTGCTGGTGGTTCTGGTGCTGGACGATGGCGGTTCAGCCTCCCTGCTGCGTCCCAGGTTTGGATAAAACTGCAGAATCTTGTTTTTGCAGCGCTGGACATGGTTGGTGAGATAATGAGTCTTTGCCTCGGGGGGTGTCGTGTGACAGGGGAAGTATTTGTCAGGGTTTACCGTGTTCCCGTGATGTCACAGCAGAGGTTTGCATCGGTTTGCTATCATGTTTGTGGAGATCGGTTTCTGCCAGCAGGAAGAGACTAAAATGTTGCTTTTATTTGCTTTTAACGGCACGGATCAACTTTCAGGCCATAAAAGGTTTATCGATTCAAGGATGATACATGCATATAGTCCATCTCCTCAAATAAAGGCCAAAGCTTTTATTTACTTCACGTGGGAAATGTACCAGGCTTTTATAGCTGCCGTTGTGATGAGACTCTTATTTTTTGTTTTGATGCTTCAAACCAAATCTAGAGCGGTGCACGTGAGCACATCAGAGGCAACCAGTGGTCCAGTCATTCCTGAGGGAATTCCTGTCATCTCTGAGGGAGGAGTGAAATTCCTCCAGAAACTGGCTCAGGTTCATTAGAAATGTTACATTTTTCTCTTGACTTCTGGGAAACAGTGTGCAACGAAGTTGGCTTAACACTTATGAACTCCTGTCTTTCTGTTTTTGTTCCATAAATTCATTTGGTTATGTAGATGTGTGTATTCCATAGAACTGGATGATAAACCTGCTGACATGTAATGGTATAACTGTGTATATACACACTGTATTTCCTGTACTCTAGATTATCCATCCATCTGCTCTAGATCTTTCATCCATCTTCTTAACATGTTCCAGAGATTCAAATTCAGTGGATGGAAACAAGCAGAACACTCTTTTTAATTGGATCATATCAAATAATAATTAACATCTCATTTCTGGATCATTTATTAAATTCCAGTTTTATTTTAGGACAGTAGCGTTTGCCTCCTTTAATCAGTACCCCATAATAATCTGCATCATCCAAGCCTGTCTTGGCAGCAGCAGTGGGAGGACAGTCCGGATGTCCTCTGGTCAGATTGGTCCTCTCTGTTTCTGAATTACTTTTTCATCTGAAATTTTTCTCCTTCTTAACCTCTTTTTCATCCATTTTGCATGATGGGATGTGAATTTCAAAGGTCTTTTTGTTGCTTGTCTGACACAGTTTTACACCCGGTAGCAAGTCGACGTAGAGACGTCAGGGATGTCTCTGCAGAACAAGCGAGCTTCTGAATCAGACGCACAGACGTCAGACGAATGAACATCTGTGTCTTTCACGGAGGAGTCGGACTCTGCAGCTGATGTGTTGTGAGTTCATAAAGTAGCTGTTGTCCAGACGTCCCAGCAGCTTGGTCTGCGCCGGCTGCACAGACGTCTGGCCGTAACGCGGCTGCATGCTTCACCTGCCAGCCCGCCAGTCTTCGATCAGATTTGGGTTGGAGGAGCTGCTCTCTGGTGATGCGTTTAATTTTCTGAGCTGATAACGCTCTCTTTCCGGCTCAGACCATCTGTCGTCTGTCTGGGTTTCTTTCCCAAACCCAGTTCGGTTTTCTCTGTCAGCCGTATGACTGTGTGCTGTGTTCACTTTTAACCGATCTTTCCACATCAGCCGGTATGACAACCTGGAGCATTTTAACATTTTTTGTTAGGTGTGTTGGTTGGAAATGGCTCCAAATGCTCACGATCAATACCACCTACCTACGCCTGAGTTTGTTGAATGTTATTTTCAAAAAGAATCTAACAGATATAGCAAGGTTGTCCTGAATACCATTTTATTAACTTTGCAGCTTCAGCAGAAGATTAGGACGGACGTTTAGACGGATGTTTGGTACGAGGGTTACCAAGGGTGTGAGGGGTACGAAGGGATATGAAGGGTATGAACGGAACGAGGGGTGTGAGGGGTACGATGCAGTTTGGCTCTAGGAACTGTTAGGAGCAGCTGATGGATTGATTGCAGAGCTCTGACCGGGTCATGTGGAGCTCGCACTGTTCAGAGTATTAAAAATGTAACATCTTAAACTGGATCCTGGATCGGACAGGAGATGGGACAGGAGACAGGAGGTGATGCGTAGCCAGCGCAGGCGCGATGTGCATCCTGGGCGGTCCGTAAAGGACGGAGCACCAACGGATCCATCCCAAAGTACAGAGGTGCAGCAATCCAGCGATGAGTTTACAAGGGCATGAAAGGCACTCTCCAGGCATCTGGTGAGGACGCGTGCTGGACGCCTCCCTGGTGAGATCTTCTGGGCATGTCCCAGTGGGGGGAGACCCCGGGGAAGCCCCGGGACACGCCGGAGGGACTATGTGTCTCGGATGGCCTGGGAACACCTTGAGATCCCCCCAGATGAGCTGGACGAATCGGCCACGGAGAGGGAAGTCTGGGCTACACTGCTTAGGCTCCTGCCCCCCCCCCGACCCGACCGCGGATAAATGGATGCAGGGCCGCCGCAAGGGGTGTGCGAACCGTGCGACCGCACGGGGCCTCCCGCCCCAAGGGGCCTCGCGCTATGGGCCGTTTTTGAAAATTATTATTATTTTTTTTTTTTTTTTCGTTTTTTTTTTCTTCCTTTTTTCCCTTATAAATATCAACAGTCACGTTCCATTACACACCTAAATGTGTACTAGTCTGTGCATATCAATAAATATATGTGCAATGATGCGCGTGTCTGTTGTTCAATACAACTGATCAGACCAAGCGCAGACACAAGCTGCTCTGATCCAGACGGGTGGAGTTGGAACAAACTGTCACACAATGTCGAGAGAACGAGACAGATTCAGGAAATTTCCATCAGGGGACGAAAAAAGAAAAAAACTAAAGAAAATGGAAGAGTTTAATGCCTCTCTGAAAGGCTCGTTTGATAAATTTGTTAGAAAAATCACCAATCCGACCGGGTCTCAAGCAGCCGTGGGGCCCCACGTCGAGGCAAGTCAGATGATGATGAGGCAGGGCAAGGTATCCAGTATTTTGCTAATTGGAGAGTTAAAATTGCGCATATAGACACCCGATCCGACCCGAAAAACCCAAAAATTGGGTTTTTGGGTTTTTCGAAAAACCCAAAAAAACAAAAAAAAAAAAAAAAAAAAAAAAAGCCCCCCCTCGGTCATTTCGCACAGGGCCTCGCAAATCTCCCAGGCAGCTCTGAATGGATGGATGGATGGAGGGAGGGAGGGATGGATGGATGGATGGATGGATGGATGGATGGATGGATGGATGGAATCTCACCCAGATATATAAAATCTGGTTTGCTGACGTTGTGTTTGTGCTCTGGATGACCACATCTCATCTGATAAGTGACTCTCGTTTCCATCATCAGTCCTTTTCTTTTGTTGTGGTTGTTTCCCCTTGAAATGTTTTGCTTGAAGGCCGAGTCAGTTCTGATGCGTCCCTCTGATTCCTGGTAATCACTCAAAATAACAGTCTTTAGTTCCACTGGGATATGATGGGAGCTTTTAGACACGCACACACACACACAAACACACACACAGTAATGACAGTCCTTCATGGTGTGAGACTCTAAGTGTGCGCACCGTGTCAGAGGTGAGTGTTTAACATGATTACAGCTTTCTAATGGAGGTAGTAATTACCTCCTGGCTGCTTGACTTCACACACACACACACGCACACACACACACACACACACACACACACACACACACACACACACACACTGTCCTTTTTTGTCATTTTTACAGCAGTGTTTTGCCGTCTGCTCACCGAACAGGATTTATATATTCATTGGCTCTTCTTCCCGTCCTCAGCGGGATGACTCGGGGGTGGGAGGGTGGGGGGGGTGGGGGGGTGATGGGGTTTCAGCCGGAGGAGCTGCTGAGTCTCCAGGAGGCAGGTGTGCAGTTCTGATGGATTTTCTTTTCTTGTTTTGTTGTGCGGTTTTTATGTTTTTCCCTTTCCTCTTGATTACTGTCATGTCTCACATCCTGGTTTTGGATAAACATCAGTAAACATCAAACATCAGCAAGTGGAAAGCTGAAAACACATACAAAGACTTCAGTACAGGAAGATTTCTTATGAGAATAATAAAGATAAACATGGTTCTTCTTTGCCTGTCCGTAGACTCTCCCACTGGCTGACTTTTATTTACAAATCCATTTTGGGACGTCTCCCTACATGTTTGTGCGTGCACATGTGTAGAAACGTCAGCCATTATGGCCTGCGCTCACAGAACTTTATTCAGATGCAGGTCCCGAGAGCCAGAACTGAACTGGGTAAAAAGGCTTTCAAGTTTTCTGCCCCCTCAACTTGGAGTGATGCGCAGAAGGACTTGAAATTGGTTGAGCTTGTATCCTTGGGTAAATTTAAATCCATTTTAAAAGACAGAGAAATTAGCTCTCTTGGTTCTTGCGACTGCCCCGTTGTGTAAATTTTACCATTGTTTTACTATTGTTTCCCCGGAATGTGTGACTGACTGTCTGTGTTTGTATGTATTGTTTTATTCTTTTTATGCTGCCATTTTGGCCAGGTCACTCTTGAAAAAGAGGTTTAAATCTCAATGAGTTTTTTTACATGGTTAAATAAAGGATATATATATATATATATATATGTGTATATATGTATATATATATATATATATATATATATATATATATATATATATATATATATATTTATACATATACCGTATTTTAGGGATGTCCCGATCAGGTTTTTTTGCCCCCGAGTCCGAGTCCTTTGATTTTGAGGACTTGCCGATACCGAGTCCCGATCCGATACTTTTATAAAACAATAAAAAATGAAGAAGAGAAAAGAAAATTATGCAGGATGACCCTTTTATTATATTTTAACATGTGTACTGTAAACTGAGCACATAGGAGGTAGGCAGCTTGAACATTCTTAAGTCAGTATAAAAAAATTGTCTTTTCTTTTTCTTTTTTTTTTTTTTTTAGCACAGGGCTGCTTCAGCTTCAAAACAAACAGGCGTGCTCTGTGCGCATGCGGTGCTCTCCGCGCATGCTGCCGCTCCGAGCCCAGACTACTCCACGTGTGCGCTGATTTATGGTCCCGCGTCACACCAACGCAGAGCCTTCAACGTAGGGTCTGGCGTAGGGTGCGCGGCGACGCGGAACCATAAATCAACGCACACGTGGATGTCGGCGCCAGTGAGTATTTTCACCGGACATTTTGACCGGAGAGATTATAAAATACCGGATTTCGGCATATTTTACCGGACAAAGTCCGGCAATTACCGGACAACGGAAACCCTGATATATATATATCCGATTCCTGATCGGCTCATAACGTCCGAGTCCGGATCGAGTCTGCAATCACGTGATCGGCCCCGATTTCCGATCACGTGATCAGATCGGGACAACTCTACCGTATTTTCTGGACTATAAGCCGCTACTTTTTTCCTAGGTCTTGAACCATGCGGCTTATACAAAGGTGCGGCTATTCTGTGGATTTTGTGCTAACCGGAATAGGAATAAAAACTAAGACAAAATAAATGCAAAGAAGAATACGCTACTTCTTCTTTAGCAGATAGAAGTAGAAGCAGATTTCAAACAGATAAATAGATAAATAAATACAGTTTTTTTTCTCTTGGTTCTGTCCAGTTTTAATCAGCAAAGTTGCTGCCGTGTTAAAAGACACTGTTAGGAAAGGATCTATTTAGGTACAAACATGTACATCATTTACAGTTCAAATCGTTCTGTACATGTAGTAAATATCTAATCTGACAACATAAATATCTGCGGCTTGCATATCTTTATTTTTTAAATAAAAGTGGGTGCGGCTTATATACGGGTGCGGCTTATAGTCCAGAAAATACGGTACATGGTTAATGTGTCATTTACCTCCATTAAGAGGACAGAGAGCATAGTGAAGAAAGAGCTGAGTGCATCATCCCCAGCAGTCTCGGCCTAAGGCAGCACAAGGAAAGGAACGGTTCAGTGTCACTCGAGCCAGCAGTAACTGCAAGCTTTATCAGAAAGGAACGTTTTTTGTTGAAGATCTGAGGAGGATGTCTGTGTCCCAACCTGGGAAGGTGAAGAACAGCGGTGCTCTATGCCAGGTAAATTACTTAAGGTATAGCTGAGTATCATCTACATAGTGTTATATAATAGCATAGTTATATAGTGAAAAGAGAACGATAGTGGTCCAAACACAGAACCCTTTAGGAACACCATGAGGACTCAAGGTTGGCTAAAACAACTGCTGAGTCACATGACTTTAACATCTCTGATGCTACTTTCCCATTTTGGGGTCTCGCAGCCTGCGGCGCCCTGATTACTCTTCCTGAGTACTTGGTTGTGGCAGACTTCGCTGCAGCTTCAGCATAGTTCCTATCTGCTTGTGGGCTCCCAGCATACTTGCTGATGTTCAGAACTTCTTCTCTGTCGCCTCCTGCTAGCAATTCACCCTCATTTACAATCATTTTGTTGCTCCTGTGTGTCCCAGTGAGGCCATCAGTGCTCACCTTTGGCATATGGCTTCATCCACGTAGGAGAGGTGACTGAGGGTCGCCCCACGTCAGATCACGTCATCACTGATGCTTGGTTGCCATGACGCCTGACCAGAGCTCCCATGTTGTACAGAGGCAGATTATTTAGTTTAGCGCTCCTCCTTGGTACTGAAAGTCTTGTCTTGGACAAGTCCTGAACATGAGCAGGTGATAGGTGCTAATGGCGGGCTGTGAGTTTACCGCTACTGGTTAGGGCTGTGCGATATATCGAGATTTTAATATATATCGATATATTTTCAAACACGATATGGTACGAGACAATATCGTTTATATCGATTTTTTTTACATTTTTTTTTTTTTAATGATTTTGATATAGCTTATTTTGTGACAAATTGACTTGAATGTTTTATTTGAGATTTGCACAAATGTTTTGTTATTTGCACAACTGTCAGCCTCAGTGGAAAAGTCTGCCTGTTACTGTCTACTTTGTATTAATTGCACAGTGTATTTTAATTTAATTGTTATGCAGGAAAGGGATATTTGTTTTATTTTATTCAAGAAGCATTTTTATTCTATATATGCAGGCAGTTTATTGTTATTTCATTTGTTTTATACATTTTGATATTGTGCAGACCTCTGTTAACAAAGGTACCTGTGTGACATTTGGCACGAGGCTTTGTATTAAAACTGACAGTTTTTTTAAGGGTTTGCCTCAGAAAAAAATGAAGCTAACAGAGATACTATGCTATAATGCTTTGGGGGAAACCCCAATTAAGGCACAGAAAAAATATCGAGATATATATTGAGTATCGCCATTTAGCTAGAAAATATCGAGATATGACTTTTGGTCCATATCGCCCAGCCCTACTACCGGTGCTGTCCAACTATTCCCACTGGGGACTTCATGCTCGGATTTGGGCCAAATTGAGAATCAAGGAAATAATGAGTTCTGCATGTTGCCTGAAGCTTGACCTCCAACATCTGTGAAGACGAGCAGATATTCAGTGCAAAGCAGATGTTTTATGTTCCCGGAAAGAAGCAGCGGTGTCGAGTCCGTCAGATGCCTCTGATGCCTCTGAAGCCGCCGTCTTTCAGTCCATCCATCACTCCATCTGTCACTCCCTCCATCCATTCAGCAGAGCTGTCAGAGGAGAAGAGCTCATTACGCAGATAACGCACCTCTGTCTCTGTGTTCCCATCTTCCATCTCTTTATTCCTCTTGGATTTTACCTTAGGTGGCTGTTGTTTTTTTTTCTTGTTCCACTTTAAGTTTTAATCTTAAACACTTTTACCCAACAAGCTAGTAGAAATATGAAGGTGTTTTTAAACCTTTTAGCCCATTAATGCCTGATATTTGAAATTATACTCAGAAAGTCCCTTTTTCTCTGTGTTTGTTGTTTATAGAAGTTAAAAACACCCCCAATTTTGTCTTTATCAATATCTAAATAATGGTCTTGTTTCTTTATACCTACGTTCGGTGAATGTATTTAGTTTTTATCATGAGGGGGTGCAGAGTTCATTAAAGGTCACTGTTCAGGAGCTTCTGCCGTCTCTCTTGTTACAAGCTGGTGGTTACTTGATGTTTTTGAGGACATTTAGGAGACATATTTGGTGAAAATTCCAGGATGCAGTAAAAACGGCTCCTTGTTGAGTGGCCGCGGTCCAAACAAGACGCCGGGATGTGTTATCGCCGGGTTTTTGTGGAGGCGGCCACGTCAGATGTCCAAACCAAAGCCCTCAGGCAAATTTTTTTTTCTAATGTCTCTCCTTGATAGCTGAGTGGTTTCTTCATCTCTCAGTCGGGTTCACGAGGGTCAGAAAGGATTTTTCCTGCTGTTCAGCTTTGTAGAGATTCTCTTCCCTTCCTCCTATTCAGCCCTGCTGGAAGGTTTCAGGAGAAAGTTGCACTCGTCTATTTGCGCCCTCCCCTTCTCTCATTTCGTCTGCACACGTGCAGCGCGGTCGGCTCTACTGGCGTTTGTGAATGCGGTGACGGGCGCGGCGCAGAGCGGCTGCAGATGGAGGGAGCGCCGACTGCATCGCAGAGGTGTAAATGAGCCAGTGGGCGGAGACTATTGTGGAAGCTGCTAGGACAAGACGTGCAACGTTATTGAGGTCCACCATGTCCACCAGAACTGAGGAGTTTGGTTTTGAAGGGTTTCCTGGGCGTCTCCTCCCAGTTGGAAATGCCCAAACCCACGAGAACATGCCCCCCTTTCTGAGCAGAACCATGGACCCCTCCATGATTTGTTGGGGGCACTTCGCCCTGGTGGGGTCTCCCTGGACAGTTTGGTCCTGGGGGGGGGCAGACTGAGGGAGGGTCAAGGGGGACCATGTCCCTCACCCTGACATTGGTCAGGGAGCCCCACCCTGGAACCAGGCCCTGGTGGTTGGACCCTCAGTACAGCGGGTTTGGACCGCTGAAGACGAAAGTGAGCCAGGAGGTGCTCGTGGACGCGTAGGGGTGGGCAAAAATATCAATATGGCAATATATCGCGATACTTTTCCAGCCGATTCAATATCGATATTCAAAATTTGAATAGCGATTTTTTTTTTTTTTTTTTTTTTTCTTTTTATCCCCGATTTTTTTCCCATTATATCACCCAGTGCTCCTACCTAAGTGACAGTCCTGGGCATTGCCACTCTCTACCAACCCTGGGAGGGCCCTGCACTGAGCTCAGGTTTTATTTCACATTTTATTTCATTTTATAATTTATTTTTTATATAACACAATTGCCTGTCCTTAAAAAATGAAAAATAATGGACAGAGGTTTATTTATTTATGGATTTATATCTATACTGACTGATCACTGTGCCTGTCCTTGGTTTTAGTACCATCTTTCTTGTGTTTATTATCATTTGCCACATAATT
Source organism: Cololabis saira (assembly GCF_033807715.1). NCBI lineage: Eukaryota > Metazoa > Chordata > Actinopteri > Beloniformes > Belonidae > Cololabis > Cololabis saira. Next base: position 14,704,419 of record NC_084598.1, read on the forward strand.
AAAGCAACCTCATACTAAATTTAATGTTAATTTCATATGATGTAAATAATATGAAAAACATATACAAATATGTTGTAACTTTAGCTTGTATAGTTATAATAAAACATTGTTTTGACTCAGTTTGTCCCATGAATTGTCACTATAATCTGATGAACGTGCAACTTGGATTTTAAGATCCATCACTATCATCTGATGTACAACTTGGATTTTAAGATGTGTAATGCATTTTAAAATTTTTCGGTGAACTATGTAGAATATAATAATCGGGATATCGCATAATCGGGATATCGCAATGTGTATCGTATCGTGGCTCAAGTATCGTGATGCGTATCGTATCGTGAGGTCCTTCCCAATACCCACCCCAGGACGCGTGTAGCATCATTTAAATGTGTTCAGTGAGGGAACCTGCATTCCCCCCATCCTGCAGCCATCTTGCAGCCGTCCCATCCCCTCATCAGAGTCTCTGGAGACATTGCGGATATGAAGTGCCGTGAATGTGCTTTTACATGTGACGGCGCCATGAAGCCACCGACATCCTCCTCATCAATAAAGCAGCCGACGAGCGCTGGAGGGCTGAGAGCCGTCGCTCTGCTGCTTCTTCTGCAGATAAATCATTCAGACATGGACGCTGAGTGACTGTTTAAAGAAAACACTCATTATATTACATCAGGATCCAGACCTCCTCTCTGCCGCGTGGACATCACAGCCGAGAGTCGGGGGACGCTGATTGGAAAAGAAGAAAAGAAGTCACGCTCATCCAAGTTCTCTGAAAAACAAGTCTATTATTACTTCAATGCGATGCAGCGCTCGTCTCCTGAAGTGCGGTTTACAGCACAATAGGAGCGAAAAGGTGTATTTTATTTGTGGTTTGTTGGTAAAGTGGAGTGGTGATTGCATATAGGGCCAGAGTGACCTAACGTTGAACGTTGCGTGCTTCTGCAGTGCTATGGACGGTGTGGTGATCCGTCAGGTTAGAAAGAGATGAGCCGAAGGGCAGAGCTGTTGATTTACCCATCAAACTTTGTTCCAGTCCTGATTTGTGGTCATAAGCTGTTTGTAGGTGCTGAAAGAAAGAGGTTCTGGACACCTCAGAGACAGGAGAAAGAGCTCAGTGTTGTCACTGCTACTCCACATCGAGGAGCCGGCTAAGGTGGTTTCAGGATCCCCCTTCGTCCCTTTAGTCATTGTCTTCATCACAGTTTAGAAGCCTGGTAGAGTCCACTGACCTTTGGTTGTTACTTCCATTTACGAGGGTCTGGGTAAAACCTGGAATAGTAACGTTGCACATTTCCTCCTCGTCCCTTCAGCTGCTGTATTTCCATTACAGTGGTCCATCACTGTAGGATCCATCAACCTAGAAAACTAGCGCTCCATACCACTTAGGGTTGTCGCATTTTCATTATTTGTCAAACACCAATAAATGAAAAAATGAGGAAGACTGCAGAGATGATAAAACAGTACTGAGAGAGTTGAGACGTTGTTTGCATTCTCTGCTGTGGTATCGCTGACCGAGAGGTAGGGATGGGCGGTATGGACTAAAAAATGTATCACGATAATTTCTGGCATTTATCCCGATAACGATAAAAAAATACCAATACAAAAAGTGTCATCAACGGGAATTTATCTTTCTTTCTTTCTTTCTTTCTTTCTTTCTTTCTTTCTTTCTTTCTTTCTTTCTTTCTTTCTTTCTTTCTTTCTTTCTTTCTTTCTTTCTTTCTTTCTTTCTTTCTTTCTTTCTTTCTTTCTTTCTTTCTTTCTTTCTTTCTTTCTTTCTTTCTTTCTCTCTTTCTTTCTTGCTCCTTTCTTTCTTTCTTTCTTTCTTTCTTTATTTGTTTCTCTCTTTCTTTCTTTCTTGCTCATTTCTTTCTTTCTTTCTTTCTTTCTTTCTTTCTCCTTTCTTTCTTTCTGGCTCTTTTCTTTCTTTCTTTCTTTCTTTCTTGCTCATTTCTTTCTTTCTTTCTTTCTTTCTTTCTTTCTTTCTGGCTCATTTCTTTCTTTCTTTCTTTCTTTCGTTCTCTCTTTCTTTCTTTCTTGCTCATTTCTTTCTTTCTTTCTTGCTCCTTTCTTTCTTTCTTTCTTTCTTTCTTTCTTTCTTTCTTTCTCTCTTTCTTGCTCATTTCTTTCTTTCTTTCTTTCTTGCTCATTTCTTTCTTTCTTTCTTTCTTGCTCATTTCTTTCTTTCTTTCTCCCTTTCTTTCTCCCTTTCTTTCTTTCTTTCTTTCTTTCTTTCTTTCTTTCTTTCTTTCTTTCTTTCTTTCTTTCTTTCTTTCTTTCTTTCTTTCTTTCTTTCTTTCTTTCTTTCTTTCTTTCTTTCTTTCCTCAATTTATCGTTTTTACTGTGATAAATTCTTTTTTTGACGGTTTATCGTGAAAGGTAAAATATCACCCATTCCTACCGAGAGGAGACAACTCGTACTCAAGGGGGACACAGAGTTAATATTGGACTCCCACTAATGGAAGCCTGCCTAAATGGGACATGAAGAGGGCTGAACATCGTAATAACCAAGTCAGCACCACCCGTTAACCCCCTAACCTGTAGTGTTCTGTACCTCACCCCAAGTCTGGGCCCAGTAGATGTTCCTGAGAACTCTTGTTTCCGGGCTGCTCCTGATAAACCGATAGTGGTCAGAGTAAAACATAGAAGAATTCAGTATTGATCCCCGCAGACTACTGGCTTTTGTAGCTAGCAGGAATCACTTTATGGGTGTGGAGGTTGGGGTTGTGGGTGGGCAGGTATAAGTGTGGTCTTTTTGTTTTAGGTACACCACATATTCACATCTTGAAAGATGGTACTTTTGGTTGACGTGAACCTGCTTGATGTAGTGGCTGGCAGTTTCTAACCAGGAACCCCAGAACCCAACCAGACCGCTGATGTAAAGGGTTGCGTGGTTGAGTTAAAGTTGATCAGCAGAGATGCAATTTTAGGCGTCCTCCTCCTCCTTCAGTCCGTCACACATGACTAGAAATGAAGCTGCTTTAAATGCACAAAGATGAAGAGCTCTATTGTAGATCTGCTTCACATTTAAAAAAAAAAAAAATGTGTTCAGCTCGACATGGGAGGCGAGCGGTGGAGGACAAGGCAGGAAGAGAGGAAAGTGATGAGGCGATAGAGAGACAATGGAGAGAGAGGAGAGGAGAGAGTGACGGAGAGAGCCGGAGGAGAGCAGGGAGAGGTATAGGAGGTATAAAAAGCTCGGCAGAGGGAGGAGGAGGAGGAAGAGGAAGGTGAGCAGCAGCAGCTCCGCCGGCGTTAGAACGGGGAGAGCGTGCGGCCGTTTAAGAGAGGGAGCCGTTACCACAGGGATCATTGCCATGTCTGCCGCCACGGCAACAGCTAACAGGAGCTGAGCTAAGAGGAGGAGGAGGAGGAGGAGGAGGAGGAGGTTGTGGGTTTGGTGCCGGGTCCCCACGAGCAAGGCAGCCATGGACGCAAGGTAGGAAAGAGAGTCGGGCTGATGGAAGGAACAGACAAAGAGGAACTGAGAGAAAAAGAAATGCAGAAGCTTTGAGAGATTTGAGTGTAAATCGTCACCTGAGAGGAAGCGAAAGAGTCAGCAGAGGAAGAGAGAAGGGGAAGTGGTTGTGTCTGCTGGTTGTTCTGCAGAGTTTGAGAATATTTCCGCCGTCTCTTCCTCTGACTTTACGTGCTCTCTTCAGGTTTCACAGTAAGTGTTTGTTTTATTTCAACATTTTAATCCAGATTCATTTTTTGAACACACAAGCAGATGGATATGGAAGTAAATCTTTTGGACTTTTCTGATCCTCTTTTTAATGCTCTCAGCTCTCGTCAAATTTCAAGTTAAATCTGGTGATATTGAAAACATTGTCTCTCAGAACAGGATGAGCGTTATTGCTCTTTGAGCCCTATTTTTGTTGAAAAAGGGTTAAAACTGTCACGTTATTAATCAAAGCTCTGCGTACGGTGTCTCGGAGGGTCTAAGCATGCTCGAGCTTCGGTGAACAACGGCTCTCCAAGTGTCTGGGGGTCAGGGTTTGGCTCAGGAGAAGGAGCACTCGTATCCGATGGTACGATGGCTGGCATCTGTGTTGGAGCTACATCCTGTAGACCAGGACGAGACCTGTAGATACGACTGCTGGGTCAACCCCTGACTAGGCATGGGACGATATGAAAATTTCATATCACGATATTAGTGGACAAAAATATCACGATTACAATATTATCACGATATTAGCGTGTCGCTTATAAAATTCTTAAAATGCAAGGAAAAACACTAACCGTGGATCCACTGGTTCCTTCAGAACATTTATTCTCAAATCATTCTCAACACAGTGACACTTGAGGTAGAGAATAAATAGTGTACTGTAAATGTTATGCATTACAAAGTGTAAACTATAGTACCGGTACCGGTACTTATTTGAACTTTCTTTTTTTGTAAGAAAATACTTCCCTGAGAGTCGAAAGAAATAAGTGACAAATAGAAATAAAGTGACAAAGTAGAGCCAAATGCACACTGATTGTATTACTCTCTGAAACTTTAACAGTGGCTGGCTGCCTGCTACTTAGTACGGCTCTCTGGAAAAATAATAAAATAAAGGCACTGCTCTGTAGTATACAAAACAAAAGCTGCATGGCCAACACAAAGATTGAGTGAAAATAAAGTGCCACAGTAGTCAAATGCACACGGATTGTACTACTCTCTGAAAAAATATTAAATAAATAATAATAATAAATAATATGAATAAAATACATGAAAAAAATAACACTGGCTTCTACCTGGCTGGTAGCCTTGTGTGACCCAAAAAAAAAAAGAAAAAAAAAGAAAAATGGCGATAATTACAGTACCCCACGATAACGTTATCGCGGCCGTTTTTTATCGCGATATACGATAATATCGTATATCGCCCCATGCCTACCCCTGACTAGTTTAAACTTAGAAACACTCAAAAGTCAAAGTATTTCTGGAGACACAGTGGACCACTAGTAGATTTTATACGATACCACGTTACTGTTGGTTGTTCTTTCTGCATCTTTGGACCGAGCGGTTAGTACGTCTGGAGTAACCGTCGTCGGAGCACTGATGTAGTTTTCTTAAGCCTGCCTTTTTTCTCAACCCTGTTTTCAAAGTATTACTATAAAACCCAGGGAACAGATACATCTGGTCAACTCACGCAGTCATGGCTCACTTACAGCACTTTTGGGTATTTTACGGGTCAAATGTGACCTCAAGGGTCATAAACAGTGCCACAAACCACCTCTGATCTGCGGTCTGTTGTGGACCAGGATCCACAGTTCAGGTTCTCGTAAATCTGTGGATCAGTTTACAAATTTCTGATAAGAGTGTTGAATACAGTTTTGCTGTTATTTTTGCGTACAACTGAAACCTAAAGTACTTCCCCATAGGGCTGGGCAATATATCGAGATTTTAATATATATTGATATATTTTCAAACGTGATATGGTACGAGACAATATCGTTTATATCGATTAAAATTTTTTTTTTTTTTATGATTTTGATATAGCTTATTTTGTGACAAATTGACTTGAATGTTTTATTTGAGATTTGCACAAATGTTTTGTTATTTGCACAACTGTCAACCTCAGTGGAAAAATCTGCCTGTTACTGTCTACATTGTATTAATTGCACAGTGTATTTTAATTTAATTGTTATGCAGGAAAGGGATATTTGTTTTATTTTATTCAAGAAGCATTTTTATTTTATATATGCAGGCAGTTTATTTTACTTCATTTGTTTTATACATTTTGATATTGTGCAGACCTCTGTTAATAAAGGTACCTGTGTGACATTTGGCACGAGGCATTGTATTAAAACTGACTGTTTTTTTTAAGGGTTTGCCTCAGAAAAAGCTAACAGAGATGCTATGCTATAATGCTTTGGGGGAAACCCCAATTATGGCACAGAAAAAATATCGATATATATCGAGTATCGCCATTTAGCTAGAAAATATGACTTTTGGTCCATATCGCCCAGCCCTACTTCCCCATGTATGTAACGCTGCAGTGAAAGCAGACGGACCTGGAAAAGCCTCCTCTAGCGTCCATGTCCTGGGGATGGACGCTAGAGGCGTTCCTAGCGGAGGGAAACTCGTTGAGAAGTATACAACTTGTTCCAGCCAGACTTTGTGTGATGTGAAAGCCAAACGAAAGTGATCGTATCAAGCGTGGCCACACCCCCGAGGCGGCATCAGTCGTCCGTCCGCCGGTCCGGAGGTAAAAACCAGACAGCAGCTTCTTTACCACAGATTTAAGCACCCGTTTCACATCTGGACCGGACCACAGCTCACTCTGTTGGGATGTTTATTTATTTCCCCTTTGAAGGTTTGAATGTTGATTTCTTTTCAAGTCCAGGATTTTCAGGGTTTTCAGAACCAGGGTTAGCAGAGATGAAACCAGGACTAGAGGAGCTGAAACCAGGATTAGAGGAGCTGGAACCGGGATTAGAAGAGATGAACCCATGGCTAACAGAGCTGAAACCGGGACTAGAGGAGCTGGAACCAGGACTAGAGGAGCTGAAACCAGGATTAGAAACCAGGAGTACATGGGTATGAAACCAGGGCAATAGAACCTGAAACCAGGACCAGAGGAGATGAAACCAGGACTAGAGGAGCTGAAACCAGGACTAGAAGAGATGAAACCAGGACTAGAGGAGATGGAACCAGGACTAGAGGAGATGGAACCAGGACTAGAGGAGCTGAAACCAGGACTAGAAGAGATGAAACCAGGACTAGAGGAGATGGAACCAGGACTAGAGGAGATGGAACCAGGACTAGAGGACCTGAAACCAGGACTAGAGGAGATGGAACCAGGACTACAGGAGCTGAAACCAGGACTAGAGGAGATGAAACCAACGCTATAGGAACTGAAACCAGGACTAGCTGTGCCAGTTGCCAATCAAAAGTCCATTGTGACCACTGACAAACAGTTGACATGGACGTCAAATCTAACGGTGGAGACCAAACGTAAATGTTGATTTCTGTTGCACAGTTTAACACGGGGGACTTACTGTTGGGCCGGCCTCTAATGGTCAGTAGGGGAACTGGAGTTCTTCTCATTTATGCGTTGGCTTCAAACTGGAAGTTGGAACATCGACTGTGTTTACAGGACAATATGACGCATCATTATCTTGTTGGTTTAAGCTGAGATGGAAGTGGTTGATACCAACTATTAACAAAATATTTGTGATAATCTTCTTTTGAACCTCCGGAGCTCATGACATTTGAGACGAGATGCTCCTGCGGAGCCAGGACAAAGGTAGCCTGGCACAAGGACTGGAAATACGAGTGCTGAGATTGGGGCCTCATTAGAAGTGGAAACACAGCTGTCTCGTTTACGGATAAGACATCAGCATCCACATCAGCATCCTCCTCAGCATCCACCTCAGCATCCACATCAGCATCCACCTCAGCATCCACATCAGCATCCACCTCAGCATCCTCCTCAGCATCCTCCTCAGCATCCTCCTCAGCATCCTCCTCCCGCTCACCCGAGACAGCCTGCAGCCGTCGTGCAGCTGAGGCTTTGGTTCGTGTGCTCTTTTTATTTAAAGAGAATAACTTGTGTCACGGAAGCGTGCGCGCTTCACTGTTTAAAAAGAGGAGAGACAAACAACTCTACAGATGTTGCCATGGAAACCGCTGCAGTGCTCATTTCTCCGAGTCCGTGTCAGGAAGCGGGGAGCCGACCGCTGATCTCTGACCTCTGTGCCGCTCCGCCGCTCCGTCTCCCCGCGCGGAGAGGTGATGAATATGGATGCTCTGGGAGGGCTGCATTGTCTCTGCGCCTCTTTATTGACATTCACCACATTTCATGTCGAGTCACTCAGCACCCAGCTGCATCAGCCGCAAGCCCCCCCCTCATGAATATTAATGAGCAGATGGATGAGCGAAGCCGGAGAGGGCGCATCGGGATGACAGACGACGGTATTTATGATCTCTGGGGTGTTTAGAACCCGTGGTCGTCGCTCAGGAGAGCGTGACTTCACGCGTGGGGAATAATATGTGGTTATCACAAACCGGCTGCGGAGCACAACCACGCGTATGCTGACGGGCTCTAAACACCTCTGCGCCCCGCTGTTGCTGGCCCTGCCTCGGTGTCCCGGTACCGTGCAGATGTGGGTCTGTCCCCCCCTCTGGTGTCCAGGGGATGTTGGATGTGGATGTTTGGATTCTACTCTGTTGACAATGGTGGCGTTGAGTTGAATTCAGAGACTCCTCCAACGCTGGAAAGATGAGCGGTCATCGTGGGGGGGGGGTTCCCCTCTCTCCTCTTAAATCACTCTCCAAACATCTCCCTGGGAACGTTGTTGGGGTACTCTGTGCTTTATGGGGTGCAGTAGCTCTGCTGTGTGTTTCTGGATGTTTGCTGATGTGCTCCAGACGCCTCCGCGGAGGCGGGGCTCGATATTTCAATGCTGTCAGTCGAGGTCTGAGTATCAGATAACAGACCATTTAGGGCTCGGTTCTGGTCCGGCTTGCCTCTATGAACGTCGGATGAAAGAAAACATTAAAGATTCAGAGAAGCCTCTTTATTTCAAGCATCAGTGAGAAGGCTTTCTCCTCTGTCCGATGAGATAAACCCTCCTGTACTCGAGGAGCTAAACTCGACTCTCTCTCGTCTATTAGCTGGTTGACGAGCGCCCACCCTGCTGACTCAGAGGAGAGGCTTTAATAGGTGTCGTTAATCAAGGCCGTCGGACGTTTAACGCAGCGAGGGAGAATCAGGGGGTCCGGACAAGTGGCTGGAACCGGGACAAACTTCCTCCAACGCCTCAGCAACGAGGGCAGATTTGTGCTGCCAGGCCGTGAGTTCAACGGTAGCAACGTCTTGTTAGTAGCATCGGCGGAGTTAACAGATCATTTCACTGTCCCGATATGTTCCTCTTCCCTTCACTCTCAGAACTTCCTGCTTCCTGTCGTCGGATGCGTTGCTGTGCCAGTTTTACGCACTAAATGCTGCGTTGTTATGAATCAGTGTCGCTAACAGCTGCTAGCGGCGGTGGTCGGTCTGGAAAGCTTCTTGATGCCCATGAACATGTGTTTGTTTGACTTTGCAGCTGAAAACTAGGATAAACTAACGTTTCCAAAGTTTCTAACTATTTTAGAAAGAAAAAGAAATATACCAAATATGATTTCTGAAAAGGAGACCTTGTGGTGTCTTCTGATTGGTTGGACACTTGGAGGACCTCCAGCTGCTCACGGACATCTTCAGTTCCCGCGGTGTTGAAATATACCTGGATACTGTTTCTTGTCGGATGATGACATCATAGCTGATGACATCAAGAGGCGCGGCTGGAAGTTGTCCTCCTCACGACCAACGTCTGACCAATCACGCTTCGACGACGTAGCGGGCGGACGCCCCAGATCCAGGACCTGCACCAGAGAGCTCTGAAACCTTACTGGGTTTATGTTGACGTTGAGTTAACGGCATCGCTACACAGATGTCCGTCCTCACAAACCAGCCGTGGTTGACCCACATGTTTGTTTGATTAAACACAATCAGTCATGTGGGCGTGTGTGAGCGCTCTCTCCGGCCGCGCTGAGAGGACCCGTCAGGAAACACTGGCATGTCGGGAATCGTTGGGATTATCTGCTGCATGAAACGCTGCCGTTAATTCAGGTCTACTGTAGAGAACAAAAGGTCAGCTGATCCCGAACCACCGGAAACAACACGCCCTCTGAGCTCCGGCGGCGGAGACCAGGGAATAATCCCGCAGGTCGAGCCGGGGGTTAGTCTGCTCTCGGGTCGCTTTCGTAACGAGGGAGCGTGACATAACATAATGTGGGGTAGATTAGTGCCGGCCCACAGCTGGATCATGGGTAATCATCAGCTGCGGAGACGCATCACTCCAGGTGTCCACAGACGCCGCCACGTCCAACCTGCAGAAATGGTGACGTGGGATGTGTAACCGTGAACGTGATGAAGCTGGGGGGTGTTTAAGGAGATCAGCACTTGCAAGACCAGTATGTGTCGATAAATCTCCTAGGATTCACTTTGTCAGGCTCTGAAGAGACTTCCAGCTCTGGGTAGTCTCTCTATCTCTCTCTCTCTCTCTCTCTGCAGGGTGTGTGTCATCTCCAGAAGGTTCACAGCTGGATCCAGCAGAGCACTTTAACACGAGCGCTTCATCACCACATGTGTGTGTGTGAGGAAGCCTCCTGTTCTTTGATCGCCCCACTGTGAAATCACACAAACACACCTTCCCGCTGTGCCGTGTCGGTGTGACTGATGGGATTGTGGTGTTTATTATCAGAGAGACAAGAGCCTACAAGTAATGACCGCCGTGCGTGCAGGGAATGAACCCGCTGGTGCTCGAGTCTCTGATGGATGATGGAGACGTCCATGGGACCTCCCACATTTATGAACCACAGTTATTGAAATGTTCTGAGTTTTTTTTAACCCACTTATCAAACAAACATCTGAAGGTGATTCTGTTTCACAGCAGCATCGACTCTCATGTCAGGTTTATGAACTCGTAAAGTTTAATCTTAGGAAAATGTGGTGATCTGGATTGAAATCTCTTAATTGTGTGTCACAACCCGGGAGAGTAACGGCAGCCTGTGGCTTCGTCCTTGGGGGGACAAGAGAGCCACGGCAACATTGGGTTTACCGAGGTCTCGGACTCCCACACAGCTCCCCTTTCAACCACCAATCATGAGAGAGCACACCTGAGCGCTCAACCACCGCACACACACACACACACACACCTCTTCTTGTTCAAACACCAAATGCAGGTCTGCTGAAGTACAGTGCCAGCAGGCTGGTGGGTCGTACACCTGTCACTCTCCTATGTGACACGGGGACTTGTCTGTCGCGTGTATTCATGTTAACGTTGAGACCTGTTGAGTATGATTTCGTAGTTCCCTCGTTCGGGTCGGACACCAACTTTGGTGCTGCGTTCAATGACGAGTGGAGACCTGGAATGTGGACCTCTGACTACTGGTCTGGAGAACACAAACAGATGTTGTACCTCTGAGGTTTATCAATCAAGACACATCTGAAGTTAGCGAACAGAAACGTAGCTTAACGTTTGTGTTTGAGCTAATAACAAACAACACCAGTGCAACATTGTTATTAACCTTCGTTTTAAAGTCGTCTTCATGAAATAGTTCTGACATCGTACCTCTGAGATGCCGTCGATGAGCAGTTCTTCTGAGACGGGGGGTTGAATAGTTTTACTCTGGTCTGTGATGTCATAAAACCCTGCAAACCCGGACGGCTCGATAACTGATTTTAAGGCACGACGGCACCACAAAGCTGCGGTTCTTCAAAATGTAACTGTCTGTTTTCCAGAAGTTGAGACTCCGCGGCGGAAGCAGCTGATTGGTTGGCCATTTGAGGTGGGCGTGGGTCAAAGGCCATGGCGGGCCGACTCCTCCTCTTCCTGTTTGTCTCCGTGACACTCAGCCACGCTCAGTTCCCGTCCGGACAGCGCCTGAAGCCCCGCCTCCAGAGGGACAGACGCAACATCCGGCCGAACATCATCCTCATCCTGACGGACGACCAGGACCTGGAGCTGGGTGACTGACACACAAACATCAGCTTGCATGCTACCGCCGTCAGGTGGTGTGACGTGACCGCCTCCACCAACCTGTCCACCTGTCCACGCTTAGCTAAACTCGGCATCTTTCTCTCCCGGTAGGTTCCATGCAGGCGATGAACAAGACTCGCCGCATCATGGAGGAGGGCGGGACTTCCTTCTCCAATGCCTTTGTGACCACGCCCATGTGCTGCCCGTCACGCTCGAGCATGCTCACTGGGAAGTAAGTCTCCGTCTCCGTCGTCTGATGCTCTGTTCTGTCGGCGGTGCCGAACCACTGTGTTGTCCCAGGCTCAGGTCCGGGCCAACGCGACCGCTCCGGCAGCTTAGCAGCTTAAATAATATCTTTGCAGAATTTCTGGAGCTACCGTGTGGCCCGCTCCCAGTCCACGGTCCAGTCAGAGATCATAAACGGGCCTAATTACCTCAGAAAGCTGTCTCTTGGTGGTGTTCTGGGTTGCACAAGTCCAGTTCTGTTTAGCTGTTGGAGCGCTGAGAGCAAACGCATCACCACCAGCAACGGCGTGGACTTTAATTGGCTCATTCTAGCTGGCATCGCCGCGTTTTAAAACAGTCCTCCCAAGGATGCAGCTTTTAGTGCAAAGTGATAGCAAAGAGGGACGGCAGCATCCCGGGCCCGCGCATTCGCCTGCCGCCCACTGACCCTTTCTCAGGCTACTTCCCTCCGGACCAACTTGTCCTGTCGGGAGACACTCCGCCAGGGGCAACGAAGCTCCCAGGATCCTTCACGTACACAAGCCCCCGCAGCACAGTGAGCCGATGAGTTAAAGAGCAGAGGAGGGAGAGGAGGAGGAACATCCGGTCATCCACAGGAGACAGATGCACTAGTCCAGACAACCTTCTGGATTTGACTTGATGCTGAAGGATACACTAGGACACGGTACATGTAGATACGCAGCATACGTGTGCGTACGCTGGACAGTGAAGGACGCTGATTTCTGTTCGTTCTCTGAGTTGTTGTGTAGGAGTTTGAAGAGTGTGCCAAAGTGCGGCTGCAACCCAACAAGAGCCATCAGATCGCTGCTAATGACTTACGTCGTAACATAAAACTTTCGGCGTGGTGGATGATGAAGCGGACCTGGATGAGCTAAGGTTACCACCGGGGGTGGATCGTTGTAACAAGATCTGCAGTGTTGGTTTGTCAAAACAACTTGGAACTGCACAGATTCACAGGAAAACAGCTTCCATTTGAGTGACGTAGGATCGTAGGATCGTAGGAACGTAGGATCGTAGGAACGTAGGATCGTAGGATCGTAGAGTCGTAGAGTCGTAGAGCGGCGAGCGACGGATTCAGCACCTGTAAAGATGAACAGTTCCCGCTGAGCTTCCTTCTTTCCCTCAGGTACGTGCACAACCACAACACCTACACCAACAACGAGAACTGCTCCTCGATGTCGTGGCAACGGCAGCACGAGCCGCGGACTTTTGGCGTGTACCTGAACGGCACCGGATACAGGACAGGTGGACACGCACACACACACACACACACACACACACACACACACACACACACACACACACACACACACACACACACACACACACACACACACACACACACACACAGGCTTTTATCAATGCTGCGACTGTTGGTGTTTGTGTATGTGGTAACTGTGTGTGTTTGGTGTTTGTGTGTGTGTGCGCGCGCTCCTGCAGCTTTCTTTGGGAAGTACTTGAACGAGTACAACGGCACGTACGTCCCCCCCGGGTGGAGGGAGTGGCTAGGCCTGGTGAAGAACAGCCGCTTCTACAACTACACGCTGAGCCGCAACGGCGTGCGAGAGAAACACGGAGCGCAGTACCCGCAGGTGAGGCTTTGCAGCTCCGTCTCGCTAGCATCTGTCGGGGCTCATCAAATACGTCCAAAAATGTTGGCGAGCCAGCCTGTGGGCGGGGTTAACAGGATGCTACAGCTGAGGGTCAGTGCTGCAGGTATCGGCGGGTAAATTGAACAGGAGACCATGATTCACTGTGCTGCACCCGGGGGACCGAGACGCTTGGAAGTGTCTCCGGCTTGCTGCCATCAGAAGAACTTCCATCTGGGCCGCAGCCAGGGACAGAACAGGAAATGGGCTGGCATTGCTGTGAGGAAGGGACTCCAGCACGAGGGGGATATTAGAAACGTTCACAGAAACACAAGATTACGCTTGTTTTTACTCCCGCTTCTCCTGACCCATTCGTGTTGGTGTCTCCAGGACTACCTGACGGATCTGATCACGGCCGAGTCCGTACGTTACTTCCGCTCCTCCAAGCGAGTGTATCCTCACCGGCCGGTTATGATGGTTCTGAGCCACGCAGCGCCCCACGGACCGGAGGACTCAGCGCCACAGTACAGCACGGCCTTCCCCAACGCATCGCAGCACATGTAGGTACCACACACACACACACACACACACACACACTCAGTCTTGTTGTTGTGTCTTCAGAGGACCATAAACTGGCACTTTAATGTCCTGCAGCCTGAACCAACATGTAACTCAAGTATTATTATTTATGAGGACAAGGTTTATGTCCTAAAGTCGAGTTCCCTCGCCGCGATGCTGTGTTTATGTCACCGCATCACAGAACACACACACACATACACATATATACACACACACACACACACACTGGGACTAAGCTGCTGTAATCCAGCTGAACAATGAAGCAGCTCTGTTCGGCTCTGCAGGATAAAAGTGTTCAGCTTTTATTTCTTCCGTCATGTTCTGTCTGAACAACTCAGGAGTCAGAGTCCACGTCTGAGTTCCGAATCCGGGTCAGGGAGACAGACTGCAGAATCACCCACCAGATGTGAGCAGATGTGAAGAAACGCTCTTTAAGTCCCGGGTTTTTCTACTGCTGCGTCAGGCGGCGCTCGAGCCGCGTTTGACACGTGTCTCTGCACAGAAAAACAGTCCAGACGTAGGGTTTCAGTTGGTGTCCAGCCAAGGTGGAGACCTCGTGTCCTCAAGGTTACTCCAACCCTTCCTGCTACCACAGGCGGATGAGTCAAACCATTTTTCAATGAAGTAGAAAATGTTTAATTTCAGATGAGCAGGTTTGCAGGCGAGAGCTGTGTTGAAGTTATTTCTGCGCCGACACAGAGAGTTAATTATGTAGCTGAGGAGAGAAAGAGGAGGGGAGAGAGGGAGAGAGAGGAGGAGAGAGGAGGAGTAAATGAGCTGGCCGAGGGGAGTCATCCATTATCCACGCTGAACGCCGTGTCGGATCATCCTCTGCAGCTGCGCAGCAGGATGAGAGCTGGCGTGCAAGTGATGAGGAGGAGCGACCGCTGCCTCTGTCACACTCACACTCACATACACACACACACACACACACACACACACACACACACACACACACACACACACACACACACACACACACACACACACACACACACACACACACACACACACACACACACACACTGCAGTTATCTCCAGTGAAAGCTCATCGCTGACCTGACTTGTGTTTGCAAACCTCGCCAAACAAACATAAATCCGCTGAATCTCGTTAGAGAAGCTGAAGCGCTGTGTACAACTTATGGCAGCATCCTGAAACAACCAAAGACGAACAGGAAACAAGCAAACACACTTCTCCGGCCCTGCGGGAACCCGGACGACCGTCCTTAGTAACCACATAATGCACGAAATGACAACAAGGACGGAAAACAATCTGGTGGAAAAATGCCTCAATGAAACGGGTCATTCAATAAACACAAATAGATGCAAAGCTGCTGGGAGGAGGCGCAGACACCTTTCATGGGAGATGAGAAACCAAATCCAGTTTCCCGGCTGTGGTGGAAGCACTGGTTCTACTGGGACGAGGTCCTCCCATGATCACATGACTCAGGGATATTGATCACGTGACCTTAAATCAACAGTGTAATATGAAAGAGGAAGCTCTGAAAACAGAATAATCCATCTGAGCTCTTCTCTTCCCCCAAACCTCTCTGTGATGGTCCCACCCCCCGACCCCACCCCTCCACCTCGACAGAACCCCCAGTTACAACTACGCCCCCAACCCGGACAAGCACTGGATCATGCGCTACACCGGCTCCATGAAGCCCATCCACATGGAGTTCACCAACGTCCTGCAGAGGAAGCGGCTGCAGACACTTCTGTCTGTGGACGACAGCATGGAGAAGGTGAGGAACAGACACACAGGCACACACTATCAATATCCAATCGGCCGGAAAAGTATCGCGATATATTGCCATATCAATATTTTTACCAACCCCTAACATGCATGCACACACACACTCATGCACACACACACATGCACATACATGCACACACATGCCCACACGCACATGCATACACAAACATGCACACATGCACCCACAGATGCACACACATGAACACAATCACGCACGCATACACACATGCACACACACACATACACAAGCACATGGACACACACATATACACATACACACACGCACATGAAATCACACATACACACACACACTAACTTTAATTTATTTGTGTGTGTGTCTGTGTGCGTGTGTGTGTGTGTCAGCTGTACAACATGCTGGTGGACACGGGCGAGCTGGAAAACACCTACATCATCTACACGTCGGACCACGGCTACCACATCGGACAGTTCGGCCTCGTGAAAGGTGAGAAAAGAAACGACGAGGAGCATCTTCATCACATCTTCATGAAGTCTTCACCACGTCTTCATCACATTGTCTTCATCACATTTTCACCACATCTTCACAGCGTCTTCATCACATTTTCACCACATCTTCAGCGTTTCCCCTCAACGGGCTGAAAATTAAATCAGAACATGTGTCCAGGTAAATCCATGCCGTACGAGTTTGACATCAGAGTCCCGTTTTTCATCAGAGGACCGAACGTGGAGCAGGGCAGCATGTAAGCACACACACACTCGCACACACACACTTGCACACACACACTCGCACACACAGGCACACACACACACACCAGCATTAACTAGCTCATAAACTACCTGATGTATCATGAATTCATTCAAACATTTCTTTGTTTACTTAAGAAAACATTTCCGTGTGTAAAAGTCAGGATTTCCTCTGTTAACGTGTATTTGTGTAAAAACCACCTGCTCGTGCTGGTTCTCAGCATCAGGCTGCAGACCAGACCAGACCAGACGTGTTGTGGGCAGAACTAAGTTCCCTCACAAGTCCCGGTCTCGTTGATTCACCGTCAGCGATGACCGTGTGAGAGGCTGATTATCAACGAGTCGTCACGTGACCTTTCGTCCCTTCTTGTTCCCAGCATTGCTTCAGTGCTTTGGGTTTGTTTGGGACGTTCCCGTCAGGTCTCTGAAGGTCCCGCCGCAGCATTTCGTCATTAGAAGACTTTGGTCTACAGAAGACATCGTGGTCTACTTACTGACAGCGAGGTGTCCAGGTCCAGACCATCCCTCCTCCACCACCGGGCTTGACAGAGGGTGTGGGGTGTTGTTCCAGGTTCCCTTTAGAAGGACGAGGTTTTCTCGTGGAGACAAACCGTGGACCAGCTCACTGAGACCTCTACAGTTGCAGCTCTTTGATGTTTTTAAGATTTCTCTAAGCATTTCATGACTTGACTTGGGGGTACATTTGTCGGGATGTCCACTGCCATCGATCTGGACTGCTTTCTACTTTTGGATAGTATTTATCATAGCAGGGAATGAACTTCACTTATCTGGGGAAGCTTTAATAGCCCTTCCAGACCGACGAGCTGCAACAGTTGCTTCTAAGGGCCCGATTTACTAAGATCCTAAATAAAGAGTACTAAATTGCGTGTGCACTGAAAAAGTTTGCGCGTGCTGTTGTTGTGTGTTTTGCGGGTGATCAACTAAGATTGCGTGCGCAATTGATAACAGGTGCAAACCGCAGTATTTAAATGAGGTGTTGCGTGTCTTACGGTTTGCGGCGCAAACTTTGCGCCATGGAGAGTTTGGATGGAAACAGAGTCGGCGGCAGAACAGATCTAATTGGGGGGCACATAATAACCAGCGATGTAAATGCTTAATATGAGTTTGCCATCAACGATCACAGCAAACCAGTTTCAATTACACAACATACTGCAAAATCTCTTTTTAATACACACACACACAAGTGTATTGTGCACCCAAACTGCAAAAAAACAACGACGTACAGGCCACGTCTCTCCCTCCCTCCCTCGCCCTCTCCATCTCTCTCTCATACAACGCATACACATAAAAATGTGAACGGTGAATCTCCAAATTTAATTTGACGAAATTAGACAGACCCAAACATTCCACATTTGCGTAATAATAAATTCCAAGGCTGGCGCCATGAAGTCAATTAAATGCATGTCTCACCTTTAGAAGAGTTGCACATCTTAATTTTCCTATTTCACCATAGATCATACTTTGGGAAGCCTTCTTTATATTTTAGCGTTATTTCCGCGTAGATAAGAGTGAGTTTGATGCTCCTTAACAAGTTTTGTCCGCGGATCAACATCAGCCCAGCTCCCCCAACCCCTTGCTCCCTGATTGGCTGTTTTATGGTTCCGCGTCACACCAACGCAGAACCGACGGCGTAGGGTACGCGGCGACGCACACTGCACCGCGACCCTACGCATCGGCTACGCTGTCGATTTAACGCAGAACCATAATTCTGTCTGCGCTGATACTGACACACCGGGTCGGAGCGGATTTGGTCATGATGTTTAAACCTGTGTTTTGTGATTAATAAGCACGGGTTTTAATTGAATGTTATGTATAATATAACATATATATATATATATATATATATATATATATATATATATATATATATATATATAATTAAATTAAATGTCATTCACGTTCAATAAGATAAGTAATCAATAAAATACAAAGTTTTGGCACAAAGGCTTGGCCTGCTTGTGGGCGAGTGGAGGGGGGCACAATAAGAGAAGGTGGCAAGATATAAGGCGAAGAACTAAAGAAAAAGTGGCCTTTAATAAAACTTGTGCAACCATTTTTAAAATAGCATGCAGCAGAATAAAGACTCTCTCTCTGCGTATTCCTTGATTTTGGATGTCGCCTCCTTGCCACAATAACGGCAGCAGCAGATTAGCACCTTCCTTTCGAACGTATTAAATACAGACGCAATCACAATACGCGCAATTACTTTCAGGCTTGGTAAATCTCATTGTGCGTTGTAAATGGACCAATTTGCATCTTCCCCTCCCAGTATTTAGCGATTTCTGGCGGGTATTGCGTGTGCTATTTTGCGCATTTTAGAGGCACAGTCCTCTTTGCACGCTGTTAGTAGATCAGCTGGCACTTTCGTTTGCGGGTGCTGTCAAGTTTGCACACGTTTTTACACATGCAAACCTTTAGTAAATCAGGCCCTAAGAATCTTGCTTATGTTGTTGCATTGGCTCACCAACACGCCTGAAAGGTCAAAAGCAGAAAACTGCGTCACCAAAGATTAATGGTTAGTAGCACCTTGCTGCAACTTACCCTCCTACATCCTGTGGAAGCAGTATGGGGTACTTGGTATTGCCCTCAGGTTTTTTGTTCTTTTTGACTATATTTTTATTTATAAAAAAGATGGTGAAATACTTATATGTTAGTGTGTTTG